>NC_064287.1:38402212-38421769 GCF_019186545.1 Solanum stenotomum
AAGTAAGATTTAATATGAAGTGTTCATACTAGGGTCAACCAGGGGTGGACCTACGTTGATCTTAGGGGGTTCACCCAAACCCCTTTGTTGAAAAATTACTTTGTATATATAAGGAAGACTTCTGATTTTAAGCGTATAGATACTAAAATGAACCCCCTCAACATCCAAAAGAGAAGCATGGCTCACTGGTAAGGGGGTTCATTTCTAAACCGCACGTTCCGAGTTCGATTCTCGATGAGTGCAACAAGTTTTAACCTTTTTTATTGCTTTGAAAAGACTGAGATGGGCTCAGTTTTGGGCTTAGAATACCCAATAAAAGGCCTCATTATTTTTGAATTCAATCTAAAACTATATTATTTTTGTTTTTTTTTTAATTTTTCTTTTTATGTTATCTCTTTTTCTCAATTTATCTTTGTTTAAATTTATTAGCCACATTTTTATATTTTTGTCTTTTATTCTTCTTATTTATATTGCTCATTTTATTTCCACATAACTCTCTTCTCATGTACTAACTTAAAGAAACTCTTTGAGAAAATGAAGTATTGTTATTAAATTTAAAATTGAATTAGAAAACTATTATATAAAATAAAGTAAATTAAGATTAATCAAATGGAAAACTTTAAAATTTGTGAATATTCTTTTAATAAAATCTATTTAATTGAATTCTTTCTTAATGTTGTTGTATCTCTTTCTTACTATTTTCAAGTCAATTCTAAAGAGATTAAAACTAAACTAAACTTATTTGATTGGTTCTTAATTTGTTTTTTTTTTAAAAATGATTAACCTAGTAAATTGAATTAAATGAACTAAAAAAATCGACGATGTCATTTATTTATCTTCGGAATATGCACTATAATATTAGTAACTCGAGCTTTACATATTTCTAAAGAATCTTGATGGTTTTTAAAGTAACATATGATTAAATGTGCACTAATTCAAATTTAGAAAAAAAATCTAAAAAGTAGAATACTGCAAAATAAAAGGAAAGACACTAGAAAATTTAAAAGCTCGATGGACCAAGGTAAAAGTAGGAAGAAACTAAACACAACATGACAATATAAGTTAAATTTAGCGGATTAAAATTAAAATTTTCCTCTCATGTCACTCGGTTTTTCATCTTGTAACTTTTACGTGTTTACTTCTTTATACTTCGAACCCCCTCAATAAAAATTCTGGATCCACCACCGGGGTCAACCATAAAATGACATTGCTAACCTACCAATAATATAAACTAATATTATGTACTACTATGATTGAAGAATTATTGAAATAGTTCTAATAAGACTTTGTCAACAAATCTTCAGATACAAAAGTCATTATAATACCAGTCAATTGTAGTTGGCTTTTCATTCCTTTAATTTTGTTGGAAAGTAATAAAAGGAATTAAAGCTCTCCAACTCACTTGGCAGAGTAGCAGCAGCAAAGGATAAAGTACTAAGCCACCAATGAAGTCCACAACTCATTTCTTGAAGTAACCATAGGCCATATGTAGCAGCATTCTATAGGAACCACATTAAACTTGAGTAAAATCAGTCCTATCCTGTTTATAAGGACATGTTTGGCTCTATCTTCCCAAGATAGAGTGAAATCATTGACTTTTATCCTCTGTCATGACCAAATTCACCGGGCACCTATTCTAACACCCTAGACAGGAGAATCCCTACCATCCAAACCAGATTAAACAAGTGGAAGAATAAACTAATTATTACAGAGCTCATATACCTTGAGAAGAACAAAACTTTAAATAAACTCTTTTTACAAAATACTGTGAAACAACCCTCAAGGAACTAATCTAAACAGATACAAGAGCTACTTTTCTTGTTTCATTCTTCTTTATGGTGAGTAAATTGAGTTCTCAGCTTAATTGTTCAGTTAAAATAATTTGTGAAAGTTATAATTTTGTAGTCAATTTTCTTTTTTACTAGATAGAGAAATAACAGTACTCAAGCTTTAATTATCATAGTGTGCACTTCAAGTATGAACATAATTAATTGTACTTTACATGATGTCCTGTGCTAACTGTACCCTACATTTTCCTGCATATGTTTTGAGTTATTTGGTGTTCTAAGGTCAATCAAAAGTTTATGTTGTTTTATTGGTAATTTTAATGGCTTCTGATCGTACAATATTTGATTTGGTCACCAGAGGTAAATCATGGTAAAAGTATAACTGGACAATATGTCAAATTGCTTATCATAAGCATGCACACCTAATAATTATGTGTGGTTATAAATTGCAGAGACGCTTGGCATGAAACTGAATTAAATCATGATTTGGTAAATATTTTTCAGTATTGTAGGACTAATGAAAGCACAATCATTAATAAAGTATAATAGTTTATGACTTGTATGACAACATTATATTTACTCTCGATCGTTAGTTTTACTATGAATTGGATATTGACAAAACTTTAAAAAGAAAGAGATAAGATTGTATTAGCCTGAGAACCCTCTTGTTATAACGTCCACGAACAATATTTCATTTTTAGCCATGGACGTTGGTCCGTAATGTCTATGAATTATGTTTTGACTTGTTTTTCAAGGAGTTTACGGGTTAAAGTATTTAATTTTTATCAGCATTAGTTAAGTATCATTAGATTCAATGTCATTAAAGGTTTAATGTTAATTATAGTTAAAAATACATATTTAATGATAATTAAGTTATTATTGTTAATTAATTGTCGCTAAAAATCATTTCCAATTCAAATCTGAGATCGACTGCTCTCTCATAGAACTTAAGAAAGAACTTTCACTATATGTTTGTAATCATACATCCATATTAGACATTTATTAGTATTTGAAATTTTTAACTGTCCATCTCGAGTAGATATAGTGTAGAGATTTGAGAATGAATATAAAAAAAGGAGATGACATATGGTATAATAAAGTGTGCAAGAATATTATCACCCTGTCTTGATGCATCATGAGAAAGATCAAAATTGAATCTTACGTTGTTTCTCTCCCATTAGTGTAAGGTATTCATCACTTGTACCTGATCTGGAAAATCAGCTGTAAATGTCAAGCCTAAGGATTTTGAAATGGAGACAATTTATTGCTCTTAACTAGTGTTGACACTCACGCGATGTGCGAATAATATTATGATCCAACTACAAAATTTCATTATTAATACATAGATTGGGCTATGCCTAATCCCCACCTTTGCTGGATTTTGAAAAAAAAAAAAATAGAGCTAGGAATGGACATCCTTTACATTCAATCGATTTTTCAATGCTAATTAAATCATAAATTAACTTGTGATGGAATTTTTTTTCAAATCTGTCTTTACAAAGTCCAAGAAGAAATTTATACTATATGATCTTTTTGGTTATCCTATAGATTATAGAGTATGCTAGAATCACTAAATGCAAGATGTCATAGATCTCTTATTGCATCACATTAACAATTACGTTAAGTAATGTAAATATTATTACACTCCTCCTTCGCCTATATATAGACGCACATATCATTTGGCCAATTAAACTATATGAACTACCACTATTTTTATTTTATCAATTCCATTCCTAAAATGAGTGAGAAAAAATCATCACCAATTGCGAATAATGAAGAAATAGAGAGAATTATAGAGCAACTGCCCAAAATTGATTTTTTTTTGAACGACTTTCAACTTTATCAATGGGAAGGTTTTTGGTCAAATCTTACCGTTTTAAAGGCAGCCATGGTCTTCAAGGCAACCTTCAAATCAGAACCTAATGATGTTCTCTTGGCATCTTCCATAAAAACAGGTTTTTATTAATCAATTGGTTTGAGTTTGATTAATGAATTCATCAACTATTTTATGTTCTTGTGGAAAAATATATGTGTTCCATATTTAAGGTTGTGTATTTGGTACGAAGAAAAATGTGTTTTCTAATTTTTTTTGATGTTAAATATTATCACAATAGCATTTATATATATGTGTTGGGGGTTAGGGGCAGTGGAAATGGCGGTTGGGGAGGAAGTGTTGAGGGTGGGAGAGGAAGTCGTGTGTGTGGGGGGGGGGGGGGTGGAATATTTGAGCGTTGGGAGGAGACGATTGGCGTGGGATTCCCATTATGGAACTTACTTTCCTATTCTCGTTACGGAAGTCTTTTTTTTTTAATCATCAAAACCTAACCTACACACTCTTAGAATGTGGTCTTTTCTTATAATTTTTTTTTATTGTGTGTATATATTTAAAAATTAGAATGCCTTATATTTTCGTCAAGTCCAATTTGTAACTTTTTACACGTCAATGATCAACGGAAACAAAATATTAACTTATAAAAAACCTATATATTTTTATTCTAATGTCTGATGTTTGTCTTACAGGTTCAACATGGCTCAAGGCCATATGTTTATCCATCATGCAAAGTAATAAAGACGAAGAAGAAGATATTTTAGTTAAGGATAATCCTCATTTTCATGTTCCAACAATAGAGAGCATGGATTATTATTCAAAACCTCCAACTCATGATCTATACACCAAGCCCTCTCTAAGATTATTTCACACTCATTTACCTTATAGAGTTTTGCCAGACTCAATTAAAAATTCGGATAATTGCAAGATTATATACATAACAAGAAATCCTAAAGATACCTTAATTTCTATGTGGCATTTCTTCAACTATAACAGTAAGCATTTAGAAGATCTCTTTCCTTTAAAAGAACTTGTGGAGTACTTTTGCAATGGGGTTCATCCGTGGGGACCATTTTTTGAACATGTTCTTGAATATTGGGAAGAAAGTAAAAAAAGGCCTCAAAAAATATTATTCTTGAAGTATGAAGACTTGAAGATAGACCCTAAGAAAGAGGTGGCAAAAATAGCCTTGTTTCTTGGAAAGCCTTTTGGTAATGATGAAGAGGATTTGGAGATAGTTTTGAAGAAGTGTAGCTTGGAGAGGCTGAAGAATTTGGAGGTTAATAAGAGTGGAGCAATCTTCTCTTTTATCCACAATAGTGCATTTTTCAGAAAAGGAGTTGTAGGGGATTGGAAGAATCACATGACACCTGAAATGGAAGAGCAACTTGACAAGATTACCAAGTTGAAGCTTCAAGGGAGTGGCCTTGAACTTTGATACTTATAAACAAGAAGTATTGAAAATACACCTGAACTACTTGACGTGAATTATTAGTTTCATTCTTGAATTATTGACGGTCTTAAAAACATCCATCTATTTGGCTAACTCAACTTAAATACACCTCGATCTGCCACATAGCATAGCAAGTGGACTCAAACTCTTGTACGAGCGTGAGACTCTTAATAAAAAGCCGAGAGAAGTGTTGAAAACACCCCTAAATTTTTGGTGTTTTTCCACCCATGTGGCAAGATGAGAGGTGTATTTAAGTCCAGTTAATCAAATAGATGGGTATAAAATTGTTAATAATTCAGGGACAAAACTAATAATTCAGGTCGTCAAATTTAGGAGTGTTTTCAGTACTTCTCTCTATTGTAACTACTATTTTAATAAGTTTTCCTATTACTTCATCCCGATGAGTAATAAGTTAGGGTTGTTGAAAATAATAAAACTTAAATGTTTAAGCCTCTATCTTCCATGTCTTTTTGTATCTCTTTTATGAAGTATGAGTCTAGAAATATCTCTTAATTGTTGACACCTATAAAAATTTATCTTTTGTAATGTTGTTATGACGCATGAAATTTTAATATATTTATGGAGTGACCTCGTGGACGGACGAAAGAAGAGAAGTTACAAAATGGGGCAGTGAAGGCTCACGAAGTAGACAGGGCAATATTAATTTTTGAAAAAATAGGTACCTCATCGATCCTAACAGTATTATATAGTTAATATATTCGATAACACTAGTAAGAAATAGTTAATATATTCCACAACACTATTAATATTTGTTTTATCAAAATTTAGAAACAATTCAAATTTGTATTCATATCTTCAGACAAGTCTTCAATTTTCAAATGACAAAAGTATAAACAAATATATTAAATTGATTTGATCAATTGACTAACATATAGTTGATATAACAAAAGTATTAAATTATTGAGAGAATAGTTTTTCCACTTTGTTTGAAAACTCCATTGTGAATGTGTTACTCAATCCGTTTCGGTCGTTATGAGTAGATCAATGGTAAAAGAATTTGGGCAAGAAAATTTTGTGGATAGTGACTTAAAAATTTTATGCTAGTCTAGGCAAACCTTAGACAGAATCTAGGCTAAGTGGGGTGTTGGTCATCTGAGGATGGGTGGGGTGTAATGTCTAGGTTTCGTTGATATTTTCTTGTAGCCAAGACATTAAGGAACCTATAGTGCTTTATGAAATTGAATTCAGGTAAGTAGAACTCACAGAATTGATCTTGGCATGGAAAGGGATTGATCGGGACGTCAATGGAAGTATGTGTGTTGTGAAAAAGGCACTTTTCAAAAATTTCCGAAGCAGCAGTACTTTCGCATAGTCCCTACCGTGAGAGGCTCCCGCCATAGTGAGCGTGTGTAGGCGCTATAGCGGGGTAAGTTCCGCTATAACGGATTTGGCATTAAAGGAACTAATCTAATATAATCAAATGAGAGAGACATATGTATAAGTCCTACACAAAATTGACATCCTTTTACCAAAAATGTTTAGCAAAAAATTAAGGCTAAAAAAGTTGGCACTACGTAGCTAAATTTTGCATCTTTGTATTTAAAAAATAAAAATCTCTCTAAAACTAAGAATTTAGCTATCCACGTTTTTATTTATAGTAAGTATATTAGTTAAACTATTTTAAAAGAAATTTCTTATTTCACGTTGGATATCCCTAAAATTCGAAATTCGATTATTTTGTTTCCCTTATTGCATTTACCGGATATCCCTTATTTTAGAGATTCAATTATTTCATTTCAACCCTTTTTTGTTGAAGTAACTATTAGTTAAAATGCTTTCTTTTGGCAGCAAAATTGATTAAAGTTTTTCAAACCGATTTTTCAAACTTTAGATACCACATTGAAGTTTATAATTAGAAAAAAAATTCACATCTAATAAGTTGACCATTTGAAATTAGAAACTCACATGGAAACACGAATTTTACTTGTACGCCAATGTTCCTAGTCGTCTAATTAAGTTATACATAGTCTTTTTTAATATATAGAAAAGTATTTTTATATATAAGTGCGTAATTATTAGTACTAAATAAAAATTATTTGGAAACACTAATGTTACTTGTACGCCAAAGCCCCAAATCATCTATGTTATAAAATATATTTTATCTTTTTATTTTATCTTTTGAATTGTTTACTTGAATACTTAATTTACTGATCATTGACCTTCATAGTTATCCTAAAATGAAAATATTAAGTATTTTTTTTTATCTCAATTTATATGACATATCTTTTTTATTGGTCAGTTAAAAAAAGAATGACACGTTTATATTTAAAAGTAACAATTTGTCATTAAAATTCTCATTTAACACTTATTGAGATGATTTATAGTCACATATAAACATCTATGACGACTTATTTTAGACCATAAGTTTCAAAAGTCTTTGTTTCTTTCTTAAATTTGTGCCTAGTTAATTACATCATATAAATTGAACCGGAGAAAATATAAAATTCTTTAGTGAACAGTTGACATATATTTTAGGACATAAGAAGTTTATTCTACTAGTTGAGAAAATCAAGTACTCCCTCCGTTCCAATTTATATATGTCACCATTTTTTATTTCACGTGCACTAAGAAATTAAGTAAGTTTATTTTACCCTTATTTAATTTTTTTTAAGTCACCTTTTCAATCAATGAATGTGAATTAATTTATTTTGTTTAATTAATTTGACCAATGAACATGAGTTATTACTTAGTTTTTCTATGTTGGTCAAATGTATATTTTCAAGGCTAATATATAACTCATAAGGATAAAATAAAAAGAATATTGTAATTTATGCATTGATATTGTGAAATGACAAATATTATTAACCAACTATTTATAGTAAAAATGACATATAAAAAGAAATGGAAGCAGTATTATTCAATTATTGCAAACATTAATTGTTCCATTAATCAAGATCTGTACGCATATAGTGAGCATATATTGATCCACTATATAAATAATCCAGTCATATTTTATTATTATAATATAATATAAATTAGTTTATATTATCATTAAGTGGTACATAATTGCAGTTTTTATGCCTATAAATAAAGGATAATTTCTGTTTCTGAATTCCATCCAAGTTTAGCTATTTCTACAATATATCTTATAGTAAATAATTTTCCAATGAAGTTGCAGACCCTTACCATTTTCTTGGTAAGTAGCATTTTAATCTATATAGTTTGTATCTTATCATTTTACAACTTATTTAAGTTTGGTTCTTTTCTAGGTTATCATTTGATTATGAAAATATTATCATACTTAACGAGTAGTATAATTCACTAAATTTTTAAAATTTGCTTATTTTGAAGAGGAAAAACAAATGTGACTTGAGGGTAACAATTGTAGCATTTTGTGATTAACCAAGATTTTGGAAGTGTTTTTTGGGACGAGATACTTTTTTCTTTTAAAAAAGGGAAAGGGCATGATATACCCCTCAACTTTGTCATTTAGAGCTGATATACCCCTCGTTATAAAAATGGCTCATATATATCCTTACTGTTACACAAATGGCTCACATATACCTTTACCGTTACAAAAAGGACCTCACATATACCCTTCATCTAACAGAAGTGAGAAAATTAGTTTTAATTTTTTTTTTTTGACTTTGAATTTCAAAAAAATTCATGTAGGGGTATATATGATCCTTCTAACAAAGTTCAAGGTATATTTTAATCTTTTTCATACAAAAATTATTTTTTTACTTCTTTGATTATCAGTATTCGAGTTTCTTATCCTTTTTTATTTGATTCTTTAGTGTAAAGAAAAAAATTTAAAACTAATTTTCTTTTTGCGGCTATATTGAAATTTAATTTTTATATTTGTAAAAATAAAATAAAAAATGGGGCATCTTTAATAAATTTTACAAGAAAATTAGTGAAACACAAATAAATTTGACCATCAAAATAATAAATTTAAATTAGTATAATAGTAGGGGTATATACAAGTCACTTTCATAATGAGGGGTATATCATCTCTAAATGACAAAGTTGAAGGTTATATCATATCCTTTTTCCCTTTGAAAAATAACTTTTGTTACTTGATCAAACATCTCAACTCACTAAAAAAGCTTTAATTTACTTTCAGAAGTTTGGTCGGACAATCTATATATTATATGCTCATATATTACTCCTTGACAAATTAAATTCCATTATCTAAGTCAAATATAAGTTTAATATATGAGTTTTCATAACGATTTCAAGTTAATATATATAATAATAACTGACTTCCTTTTCAAATATATATATATATATATATATATATATGTAGCTTGCTTTTGTATTAGCAAGTACTTATGCAGCGATATCTCCGGAGGTTTATTGGAAAATAAAATTGCCCAATACTCAAATCCCCAAAGTCATCAAAGATTTCCTTCCTCAATCAGGTATACAGTAGAATTTATTGTATGTGTTTATATTTTAAGGATAGTATTACAGGCATACCTCAAACTCAAACTATGAGAATTCTCATGATTTTCAATAATTTATTGTGACTGTGACTTTACAGACGGCGTCGTTCCAGAGCTTAAACAAGAAAACATTAAGAAGAAAGTGTACTATGATTTAAGTGGATATATTCCCATTAGCTGGCATTATGTTGCTAATTTTGAGTTTCAACGTTTCGTGCTGGAAAACCCCAGCACGAATCGTGCTACTAACAAGAATTTGATCAACAAGTAACTGAAGGAAGTAGTTTCAAGACTGATCTTAAAGTAAATTATGATACTTTGAAACAATACTTCATTTTAGAGAAGGACTTGGAGAACGGGAAAGTTGTCGAGTTTCTCTCTTTCCTAAATAAAAACGAAGCACCATTTTTACCTAGACATTTTGTTGAATCGATTCCCTTCTCGATGGAGAAATTCCCAGGGATCCTCAACCATTTCTCAATCGATAGTAAATCAAAGGATGCTCAAACGATTAAGAAAACAATCAAAATTTGTGAAGAGTCAGAAGTGAAACATAAAGAGAAGAAAACTTGTGTGACTTCTTTGGAGTCTATGGTAGATTTCAGGTTATCTGTACTTGGGTCAAACAATATCTGTACTTGGGTCAAACAATGTATGACTGACGGTTTTAATCCCTTTGGAGCAATGTCAACAACCTATAGTATTTGGCCAGTGTTACTTATTCCATTCCGTCTTCCTTGGGAATGCATGAAGCTTTCTGTGATTTTATTGCTCTAATACCTTTTAGACCAAAATGTCTTTGGCAAGTAGAAACCTCCTCTTCCTTTCTTGTTTTGCCTTCACATACTTGGTAGTGCAAAGTTGTTCTTGCCTTGATACACAATAAATGATGCTAGCTAGTGTTTATTAACATACAACAAAGTTTATGTTAATCCACTAAAATGTGATACTACTTGTTTGTATTGCAAAGTTTCCCTTATTTTGATACTATAATGTGGGATTAGGATCTAGATAAAGTGGTTTTTTAAATAAGAAGAGGTTATAATGTTTTTGTAACGATCAGTTCCCGTCGTTATGGAAAATCCATTGGGAAAAGATTTGGGGCTAGAAAAACTTTTTGTAGTAACTTGAAAAATTGTAGCCTAGTCCAGATTTGGATGAAATCTGAGTTAGGCAAGGTCTAGAGAAATCTGGTAATGAATGGTGGATCTATTTAAGAATTTGATCACATAAGTGGATCGCTAAGACGTTAAGGAGCTCGTACGGCTTTACGAAATCGAATTCGGGCAAGTAGAACTTCCGAAACTGATCTTGGCGTGAAAGGGTAGTTTGTGAACGTCAAGGGTTGAATGTGGTTGTGAAATGGGGGCTTGGAACTCAAATTCCAAGCTTTCATCTCCGTGCAAGCCTCCAAGGCGAGGCTGCTGTGGTGGGTTTAGATCCGCTGTAGCGGGCCAGCTGCGACTTAAGTCGGGAAAAACCCCCAATTTCGTTATTTTTCTGTAAACTTCATTCTTAAGAGTTAGGAGACGACCCAGGACGCATTCCTGATAGTTTTTCACTACTTTTGGTGCTAAAGATAAGGATTTCGCTCCCCTAATCCGTTTTTCGATCCGTAGAACTTAGATTCATGGGTAATTATCATTAGGGGAGGGTTTTGACCTGAAGTTAATAGTGGGAAAAAGCCCTAGTTGCACATTAGGATCATGGGTTTGGTCTTGCGTTATTGGGTTTGGTATAATCCGGGTAAATTAGACCTTAATTATTGATCCTTGCGTTATATTAATTGTTTGTACACCTGGAACAAGCAGAAAGAATCAGAAAAGGGAAGACTCAAGTGTCTTAGGAGGATTCAAGCTTGGTTTCGAGGTAGGTGATGGTTTGATTTCCTGTTTCTGTGATATATGTCGATTGATTGCTAAATTGTATGCATGCGTATACGTGAATAGGGAAATGTAAATCAAACCTAATCAATGATTATGTGTGAACAATACATGCCATGAACCTATTACTTGATTGTATGATTTGAGTATTGTTCATTATGGATGTGATTGTGTTTGTGGTTGTCCTGATTGGATCGAGTGTCACGTTTCGACACATACATTGGATTGGATGTCACGTTCTGACACATATATTAGATCGGGTGTCACGTTCCTACATATGCATTAGATCGGGTGTCACGTTCCGACACACTAACAATTTGGATATGGGTTCCATGAGAGAACTATTGTGATTGATATGCTTATGTCTACTTGTCATTGTTAATGGAAGATTGTATGTTGCTCTAAAATGATAACTGGACGGTATGTTGTATATGTGTGCTTATTATGTTGTGATTGATTGTTGTATATTGTGCTTATGGGAGTAGCCGCGTGATCCTACCAGTACACTGTAGTTGTGTATTGATATTGTACTTGCTCTTTCTTTGTTGAGTACAAGGCATCTTCAAGCGGCTACTGACAGACCTCATTTAGGAGATCACTGATCGAGATCGAATTCAAGGGTGAGCCAGTTCTTCCAGGCTGCCATGAGTTCTCATTCTGTTTAGTCCATTCTCTTCGGGCCTAGACTAGTTCTTTAGATATTTGTTATGTTTTAGCTTTCGGGGTTGTACCCCTATTCCTTAGACTTGTGGATTGTTAGAGTTTTAGTACATTGACTTTCAGGTTCTAGGGGTTGTTTTCCGCAATTGTTTTGGTAGTTGTTTTGTTTAACTTTCGGAGTTTATGGGAACTCCATTTTCTTAGACATTTAAACCTGCTTTTGTATCTTTAAATGTTTAGTTTTTGTTAAGTTGCTTAGTTGGGTTGTAGCAATGACTCTCTCACCGGAGGGTTAGTGTGGGTGTCAATCACGACAATCCGGGTCGTGACAGTTTTAGGGGTTAATTGTCAAGATGAAGTGATCAAATGCAAATGAACCGTAACATAGTACATCTATGGGTTGTGTACTTGTGTGTGCTATTTATGCTGCTGTAACATAATACATTTATGTGGTTTTTTATTTTAATTGCGAGGCACCAAATTTTTATTGTGCCTTGGGATAAACTAAGTTGTCCATTTCCAGAATGATATGGGAATTAGTGTTTATGAGACACCAATCTATACCATATAACGCAGCTCGCAATTCACAAGAGATGTTAGTAGAGAATTGCGTAGTTTTGGCAAAGGCCATAAGCATGTCCTCATCTATGTGGGTTGTGTGTACTTGTGTGTGCTATTTAACATAAGGTCTTGTTAAGGCATGTATGTAGTCCCACTAGGTCTTATGCAGGTTGTGTATTGTGTGCTATTTGTGCTACTACCTAGAAGTGTAAAAAATCTTTTATAATGTGATGTGAGTCTATAGAAGTTAAACTCGAAGAGAAAATGGATAACCTTAACTAAGTAAATTATGTTTAGCTTTTCTAATAGTAATAGACTAATAGTGGTGCATTTTCAATTTGCTATCCCCTATCTTTTTTTGTGTGGAGAAATAATTCCATTTCTCTAATATAGTTGTTATCTACTGGAAGATTTTATCAGTGGTGGTAATTAATACTTTTTGGTTCCAAAGTGTATGATTTAAATTCATTGTTGTTTTACTCAATGATAGATTATGGTTCAATTTTAAAGTAAGTTTTTGAAAGTTCTTTTTGGAATAATTCGTGATTGGATTAGGATTTACAAAAATGGTATTTGAAAATCTTTTCACTATGTAGGTGAGAAGTGTACTTAGATTACAAGAGACAAATTTCAAGAAATGTTTTCTAAGTTCACAATTCTCTATGCGTCAACACTTACAGTCTCATTGTTATATCTGTGTGAATACATATATTTTGGAATATGATCATCAACTTGCATGTTAATTAATAAAAAAATTTCAGGCATCCGATACAAAAAGTGGGGCTCATCAGTCACCCATCGGACCAACCATCAATTATAAATCTTCGATGATGGACTAAGCATCAACTAGGAATCATTTTTAGGGTCTTTTTTTTGGATAATCTTGTTGAATGACACTTGAAATTATACTATTTTGATGGTGTAATTTTGTAGTTTCGAATAACACTTTGAAACATTAGTATTTTGATGATGTAATTTTGGAATACTTTTATTTAATGTGATGAATATTTTGCTCATTTGATCTTTTTTGTTGTGTTAAAATTACTAATTATAGAAATTTAAATATATAGGATGCAATAAATATGATATAAATATGAATTGACAAAATTAGAAAATATTATTATTACGACGTCACGAATTGAACATTACGGTGTTTTTTAGCTGCCGTAATATATAAATGATTTACCATTTTTCACTATTACAACGGTTGTGAACCGTTGCTCTATACAAGAAAATGTCGCATTTAAAAAGGAATATTGTGACGGTTTTATATATGTATTACGACGGTTTTTTGTATATATTATGGTGGTTTCTTAAAAACCGCCGTAATATGTTTGTGACAGACATGATTACTACATTTTCACAAAACCCCGTTATAGTACATTGTGACGGTTTGAAACCGCCGCATTACGTATAAATAACCATCGCAATAACCCATTTTTTCGTAGTGTCAAAATTTCCAAAAAAATCACAACGCTTCAGCAATATTCTCAAACCAACTTCACTGATGATCAAAAATGACTTGGGGCAACTATTGAGAAGAGTAAAATAATAATTTTATAAAAAATTCTAAAATTAACCTTCCGGATTTTTACACGCGCCCTCGGCTTTTAAAACATCAGTATCAGATACAAAAGATTTCAAAGTGTGTGTATGTATCATAATTTGAAATTACTTTCCCTTTTTCAAAGTAAATATCCATTAATATTATCTGCCCATGAGGCAGACTATTGAAACCCTCTCTTTTTTAGGTAACAAAAGTGTACCAATTTTTTTTAATTAACTAAAGTAAAAAATTATAAGATCTCTTAACTAATTGATAGTTATGGTACATTGCTTAAATTAATTTTTTTTCTACGAGGCAAGCTTCTTATTTAGTGTCTTAAGCATTAGCATTTTCTATCTATTTCATGCAAATTGTAATTGTTTCTAAACAATAACATGTAACTTTTAATGAATATACTCATGACATATAGTAATCAATACTTGAATTAGTAAATACCATATAACAAGTTCTTTTGGATGATAATGATTTCAAAGTACAAAAAAAACTAATATGAAATATATTTTAATTATACTTGTAGACATCGAAATTTTGTGGGACTCTACAAGACGTGTTCAATTTGAGTTGGGACTCTACAAGGTGTGTTGAATTCCAATTAGGGATTCTTGAAGGCTACTCAACCCTAAAACCTAGTTCATACCTATATAAAGGGTACAATGTTCCCTTGAAAGGAGTAGGACATGTCAAATATTTCACAAATTTATAAATTATTCATAAAGAGATCAAATTCAAATAATCCTAATTCGAGAAATACGACACTAACGACCCTCAAATCATGGATAAATCTTATGAGAGAAGAATCAAGGGAGGAACAAAATTGTATCTACATATTTTTATCAATAAAATCATGTTTCCTCATATTTTATTTGTGATTGCAATTTATTTTGTATCACTTTAAAATTTGTTGCAAAAAAAACTGGCAAGCCCAGTGGGACTAAATATGTCCTTCATCTCTTATCTCACAGATCAAATCTGAAATAACAAAACCACAAAGGTGGAATAATTAGTACTTCAACCTTCGTCTTTGAGTTTCAACAAGTCTACACTCCGACAAACCTTAAAGCAGGGGACATTTTTAGACATTGAAATTTTGTGAAACTCTACAAAACATGTTTAATTCGAGTTGGGACTCTACAAGGTGTGTTGAATTACAATTAGGATTCTTGGAGGCTACTCAACCCTATACCCTAGTTCCTGCCTATATAAAGGGTATTATATTCCTTGTAAAGACATCTCAAATATTCCACAAATTCATAGAATATTCATAAAGAAATCAAATTCAAATCATCCTAGTTTGAGAAATTCACCACTAATGACCGTCGAATCATGGATAAATCTTATGAGAGAAGAATCGAGGGAGGAATAGAATTGTACCTACATATTTATCAATAAAGTTACTCCCTCCGTTTCAAAAAGAGTGACCTAGTTTGACTTGACACGGAGGTTGGTTAAGAAAAATAAAGAAGACTTTTGAATCTTGTGGTTTTAAATTAAAGTTATTTCAAATGTACAAACTTGTCCTTTAATCCTGTGGTTTTAAACATGCCACGTGAAAAGCTGAAAGTAAAATGTTACCAAAAAAAGAAACATGTCATTCTTTTTTTAAAAAACTAAAAAGAAAAGGAGGTCGTTCTTTTTTTAACAGAGGAAATATATTTTTTCATATTTTATTTGTGCTTGCAATATATTTTTGCTTCACTTTAAAATTTGTTTCAAACAATTTTCCATAGTTTAAATTAATAAATAATTAATATATGGTAAAGTCTTAATAGCCTTATTTTCCATTAGTTTCAAAATCCCACATAATAGGATAATAATTAAATTACAATTACTTAAGAAAAATACAAAACATCAGTTTGATCTATTATTGAATATTTTTAATGAAGAGAAAATCAATCAACATTGTGGGTGTGTTTGGTAGGAAGGAAAATGCTTTCCATGAAAAATGTTTTCCTAGAAAATGTTTTCTCGGAAAACAAGTAAATTTTTTGTAACATCCCAGAAATTTTTGAGCTAAGACTCGAACCGTTCTTCTTAGTTAGTGAGATTTTTGCAAGGGATTTAAAATTTCTTGAGTATTAAGGTCACTAGATGTAGCACCTTGAGTTCCAAGAAGAACTAAAGAAAGTTCATTCAAGTTATTCCTAAGTTTTTCTTACGTTTTGGGTTAAGTTCAAACAACCATAACTCCTAGTACATGATGAGTTAGGTGATCTACAAGACAGAAAATTAAATCCCTCCAAGTCCTCTTTTCAACACCACCGAGTTTGCTAAATTTCGAGCTCTGAATAAAAAGTTATTACTGATTTACTAACGACGCTCAAACCTGGCAGTAGCTCCGCGATGGCTCCGCGTTACGGAGCCAATACGGACCTCACTGCCTCGTGAAAAATTATTTTGACCCTCAACTCATTTTAAATATTTCTTTAAGGGTATTTTAGTCCTAAAAATTCTTAGGAGGTCATCTAAATTACCCTAAACGTGTAGAAAACCAGTTTTTCATAAATCAAATCCTCTCATCCACTCCAAAAATTCTACGCTCAAGGGATTCAAGAAACGCTAAGGCAAGGGTTCATCTTTCAAGATTTCCTTCAAGTCCTTCAAGAAGCTGGTTCTTTCAGGTATGTAAGCTTCCATAGTGTTATGTTTGTTCACCCACACACCAATCATGTTAATTTCAGCGTTAAGTTTGTTCTAGAAAGTTGAAAGTGATGCTCTTGAAATTGGCTTTAGTTCTTGAGTTTAGATGAGATTATTGAGTTTCTTGATGAAATCATGTCGATTTTACAGTTGTTTATGAGTAGGTTCTTTTGTTCATGTGCTGGGTATCTAAATCTAAGGAGGAATTAAGGTTAGAAAATAAAGAAGGAAAAAGTTGGGCGAATCTGGCACCTTGCTCCATGTTGCGGACCTGCCTCCCCCTTTCATAAAGTTTGTCTTCGCGTTGCGAAGAGGTCACGGACCTCTCTACCTCAAAAGTTAATTCGCGACCAAATATTTTAATTCATATCCGCGTCGCGGACTTGCTTTCAGACAGTGATTTCTTGATCGTTTTTCATGTTTAACTATCTAACAACACTCCTAAACATCATGAGATCATTCCTATCACAAATCACAACTTGAATTCATAAATCACATTCAAGGTAGAGTTGAGAGTCAAGTCTTGAGAGTTCTCTCAAACATTTTTGAGAAAGTCCCTTTGAGTCCTTTGAGGAGTCTTCTACAACTTCTAGTAATTTGTTTCAAGGCTCGAGTAAGTGAGTAACAGGTTGAGGAAAATGTGTTCATGAGTCTACTTTTGTCATCACGAAATCTTTCCTATAATAAACCATAACTCTTGAATTCATAATTCACATTCAAGAGAGAGTTAAAAGTAGAGTTCAAGAAAGCCTTTGAGTTCAACTGTGAATCCTTTGAGGTCAATTAGCGAATTGAACTAAGTTTTGAGGAAGTAAGTCAGAGAATAGGAAGAGTAGTATACATGAGTTCTATATTGTTATGTAGACCATCGAGTCGAGTTGTTTCATGTCCATAATTCTGCATGAACTTCGTAAGTTGAGCATCCTTCAGAGAAGTGGTATCTTCAAGTTCTAAGCCTTTAAGTGTTGAGTTCATAATCCCTTTTGAGGAGTATCTTTGAGTCCTTGAGTTGAACATTTCATGCCCATAATCCCGCATGAACACTATAAGTCGAACAGTCTTGAGATGAGTATTATCATTGAAGTTCTTGAGTTCCAAGTATTGAGTTCTATTTATTGTTACTTGCATTGAGTCGTTCACGTCCATAATTCGGCATGAACCATATTTTAAAAAGTCTTTTACAAATGTTTTAACTTTGTTTTAAGACTTAAGCTTTGAAGTTGAGTAAAAAGTAAGAGTAAAGTTCATTTTCTTTAAAATGTTATATGGGAACTAAGTATTCCCAAGAGTAAATGTTTTCACATTTAAGATGAGAAGAAACTGAGATTTCCAAAAGAGTTTTGAGCAAGAAAGGGAACATCGATTCCAAGAGAGCTTTTAAGCTAAGTTTTGAGTAATTATCTCAAACCAAAGAAAGAGTTTTATTTTTACAAACACATGAGCTAAGTATATTTTGGGAGTAGTATTGAGCACTAATATGGGGATGCGAGTTCATATTAACTCAAGTCTCCATAAACCATGTAGCCATCATGGGTAGAAAAGGGTCATGCTTTTTAAATGATTCCTTAGTGCTTTTTAGCATATACTAGTGGATCCACTTAGTGAGTTAGGATCTATACCCCCGGTAAGGTATAGGACGGTCCTTGGTAGCGTGAGGTAAGACGTTGTATCACCACTTAGGCTCATAGTGGTGGTTGTTGGTTAGAGAAACTCCCACAGAAACTATATTACTTAATTATATATGTAAAGTGAGTTTGTTATTGCATTTTCTTTAACGAACTAAGTTGTTTTTACGGTTTTATAAAGTTTTCCATATATTGCATGTGTATTGTTGCTTTATATTGAGTTGAGTACCCAGATTCAAATATCATACCTTTGAGTTGATTATCTAATCTCTGATATGAGTATCTTATCCTTGAGTACTTCTGAGTTGAGTAAGTTTGAGTAGTTTTGAGTATCCTTGAGTTAAGTAAGTTTGAGAAGAGGTAAGTATGTTTCCTTTCTTTTTATCAAATTCAAGCTTATGTTTATGTTTTAGAATTTCCCTTACATGCTCGTACATTCCACGTATTGAGCCATTTGTCCTGCATCTTTTCATGATGCAGACACAGGTATTCGGGATCATCAACATGAGATTCATTGATAAATCTGGGAGTTTGAGTTATCTATGGTGAGCCTCTTTGTTTCCGAAGGATTTCATTTATTTTTCAGTTTAGTTAGGATATCATGGGTCTTGTCCCGACTTTCATCTTTATCAGTTAGAGGCTTCATAGATAGTCAGTATAGTTGAGAAGTCTATAATATTCATTTATTTTATTAAACGTTTTAAAGACTTAAGTTGCCTATTTTATGGCAGGTTGAATATATTATTTTTATTTTAAGTTGTTCATTTGAGTTAAAGTTTCGAAAAGTTGAGTTCATGAATTTTATTCAGGTTTTTTAAGCTTTGTATGGTTGAATCTGTTTTTCGCTTGTAGTCAGCCAGGATGAGGGTTCGCTTGGGGACCAACAATGGTTCTCGAGTGCCAGCCACGTCCAGGGTGTAGGCTCGGCTTGTGACATTTTTGACTTATTTTCTCATTTTTGGTTGGTGAGTAGAAAATATTTTCGAGAAAAGATTTTTTAGTGTTTGATTTATGAATGAAATTTATTTTTGAGAAAATATCTCTTTTTTTTACTAGAAAGTAGAAAATATTTTTTGAATTGAAATTGAAAATATTTTTTAAAAATAAACTTAAATTTTTTTTAAGGGGGGAGGTGGGGGTGGCGGGG
>NC_064287.1:38422743-38459062 GCF_019186545.1 Solanum stenotomum
CCCTTTCAACAACACAAATAGATTGTAAGAATATTTTTAACCTTGTGCAAAATTAAAATCAAAAGCTTTCCAACAACAATCACAAAAATATGGTGCACTTGGTTCAATTCATCAAAATCTATTTCAAGAATATTTTTGAACCCTTTTAACCATAACAAATCAATTTGAGCTCAAATTTTTTGATTCAATTGCAAACCCAATTTAAAGCTTGAAGTTTTATCCATCAATGGTGATAGTATATTTAACCCGTTTCAACAACAACTAATCAATTTAAGTTCAAATTTTCTTATTTGATTGCAAACCCACTTTTCTTGAAGTTTTGTCCATCAATGGTGATAGTATTTCCAATCCCTTTCAACAACAACAAATCAATTTAAATTCGAAATTTTTGATTCTATTGAAGACCCACTTTTAAACTTGAAGTTTTGTCTATCAATGGTGATAGTATTTCCAACCCCATTCAACAAAAAATCGATTTGAACAACAAATTAAAATTGATCTCTTATTTTTCAACGAAAGCACATGCGACTGTGTCTTTGTTTTAATGAGATTTGAAAAAGAGTTGCAAATGAAGATGTATTGAAGAACAATTTTGTCTTTTGTTTGATCTAAAAGGTTTTGGGTTATGAATTAATGGAGGAGGGTTCTTTGCTTTTTATTTTAATTTTAAATGCCATGGTGTTGTAATTTGGGTCATGGGTGGGTAAATTAAGAAAGATGGGTGGGTTTTTGGGTAAAAAAATAAATAAAATCGAATAAATTGTTGAGATGAAGCCATGTGTCCGTCAGTTAGTTTTAAGGGTATACACAACCTAAAAGATTGACGGTAAGGGTATAGACAATCTCAAAGTATAACGAAGGGTATATACGTACCATTTATGATAGTTTGGGGATATATTTATCTTTTTTCCCTATTTTATAATAAGATTTCGAAAACAAAAAGGATAAAAGGAATTTTAGTTAAAAATTTTATTTGTTTTTAAACAATAATATGTAACTTTTAATGAATATGATCATGCCATATAGTAATCAACACTTGAGTCAGTAACTACTTGAATATGATCATGACATATCGTAGTCAACCCTTGAGTCAGTAAATACCACGTAGCAAGTTTTTTTTCTATTTGATGATGATGATGATTCCAAAGTAAAAACAAATTAATATGGAATATATTTTAATTATATTACATAGTTTAAATAAACAAAGAATGTATATATATGGTAAAGATTAATAGCTTTTTCTTCTATTAATTTCAAAATCCAACAAGTGACAACTATTTAAGAAAAAAAAACTAAACAACAATTTGGCCTATTATAGAAATATATTTAATGAAGGGCAAAAAGTCAATCAAGATTATTTGTAAAAACCTTCATATTCTTACTATATATAAATATAGACAAATAGAGCCTACCAAAATATAGTGTGTATGTACATCAACTTATAATGAGCCTTGATATGTTGATTTGTGGTAATAAATAAAATACCATATTTGAAAGTTTAGTATTTTCATATGAAGATTTCAAAAACGAACAATATAAAAGGAACGACTCAAATCCTAATCCTACCTACACAAAACTCAATTTTCATATTGGAACATTTAACCTTTGATTAGTTTCATCAAATGGACTCATCCATTGTCAATGAAATTTATGTGTTTCCCCAGATTTGTAATGCTAAAAGAGGTGCCACTGGTTCATCCATTTCAGGTAACAATTTTAGTATGGAGATTAATCTAATTGCTAAGAGTGCTTACACTTGTGGTGACAACATTATCGAAGAGTGCCACTTTAATGCTACGTGTGGTACTTATAAATATAAGTCATTATTGTGGGATATTTTTGACAAAGACATTTCGGCATCTGATTTTCCTTATACATTAGAAAAGGTTAAGTGGAATGGTGTTGATAAAATTTTGGACAACAAAGATGATCTTATCCAACAAATCTTGGAGTTTGTTCGTACATTGGAGAACATTACGCCTCCTTTAGAAGATGATGATACGATTTGTGTCAACCTGATATTTGTTAAGAAAGTTTTTGTTCCTCCTGAAGAATTTGAACTTACCAAAATGAATATTATTTTCAATTATTATGAAAACATTGCAGCAATACTTTGGAATAAAGTTTGCGACAAAATCAAGGGATATTTGGGACAAGACTCATCGTCTTTGTATGAAGAATTTCAATACCTAAAAGATTTAGTGGAAACAATTGTAAGGGAGAGAACTAATTGGAGAACCTATTTTAATGAGGATTGCGAAATGGTACTAATAGATTCTTTAGTTGAGGTTGCTAAGAGGGAATTCATGGCATTGCCTGCAATAAGATCAATTATGCAATACTTACAAAAAGTAGATTTTACTGAAAACGAATTGACAGAGGAGTGTTCGATATGCATGAGCAAGTACTTACCTGGTTCAGAAGCATACAACATGCCTTCCAACCATAGTTTCCATTCTGGCTGCATTGAGACTTGGCTTCTAAAGACACCAAGTTGTCCTATGTGTCGATTCAAGTTGCCACCAATGGAGTAAAAACAGAAGTCTTCATCCCTTTCTGGCTATTTGTAATTTGCATCATTGTTTTCTGTTACCTTGTTATTCAAATTCTCAGTTGTAATTCGGGTACATTAAGTATTAATATATATAGGTATATATGTGGGAAATTGGTTTGTTTCTGCTCTAATTAACCTTACTTTTCTTGTTTTCTATAAGGAAATTACAATGTAGTCTGTAAACCTGTTATAATTATCTTTCCATAATTATAAGTTTAGTCTGCAAGTAATAAAGAAATTGGATTCCAAAATTGAAAAGGAAAAAGAAAGGTTAAGTGCCTATTTGGAATTGGTATTTTTGGTAATAAGAATCCGAAAAAGGAAAATGATTAAAAAAAAGAGTCAAATCCTAATCCTACACAAGAATTCAAAATCAACCCAAAGGAATGGAAACCTTCTTTCTCTTCTCTCTCTTTACTTTTTAGCCAGAGAGTAGAAAATAGTTTTAACCTGAAAACTAATTCCTCGATAACTGATTCGACATCTGACCTCGACCCTGACCCGAACCACAACTCGAGACCTAACCTCGACCTCGACCTAAGACCCGACCCCTATCTCAACCCCAACTCCATACTTGACCCCAACATTAACCCCTACCTAAGACCAGACTTAGGCCTTGAATCAAGACCCAACCTCGAACCCAATCTTAACCCGAGACCGTACCCCAACCCTGATCCAAAAGCCGACCTAACCTCGACTCGGGACCTGACTCCGACAACTACCCGAGACCTGACCCCAACCTTGACTTAAGATATGACCTCAACCTTGACCTGAGACACCAACCCCATCTCCGGACCCAACACCTAACCCTGACCTCTACCTGATCCTGATCGTGACCCTAATCCGAGATCGAACCCTAATTTCTGACACGACCCAAACCTAAGACCTTGAGTCGACCCCAATCCCAACTCAGTCCTAATGCTAACCCCAGACCTATACCGACCTGAGACCCTAACATGAGACCCGACCCCGACTTGTGACCCTACCCTGACCACGGCTCGGACCTCCCAATCCCAAACTTGTGCAGAAACCCCAACTTGAGAAATGACCCCAACTGCGACCTGAAAAATTGACATAAGACTTTCCCCGACATGTCACCTGATCCCGACCCCAACCCCAACCCCAACCCCAACCCAAAACATTAATCAAACCTTGACATTGAAACTCGACTTCGATTGATGAACCCTAGTTTGACATTGACACTCGAATCGAGATCCCTACCCGAGACTCAGGCTTTGATTGAAACTTAATCCTAACACAAGATTCAACCCCAACCTTAACCAGAGACCCAATTCGAATATGAGACCTTAACTTGAGAGCTGACCCCGACCCTAACCCAAGACCCCGACCTCAGACCTGGCCCCAAACCTTGATCTAACTTTGTAATCGACATTTGACGTCTAATTTCCAAACCTTAATTCAACATTGAACTTTCAAATTGAGATCCCAACTTGAGACTCGACCCCGACCTGAGATCTTCCTTAGACTTGAGATCCAACCCCAATATAAGACCCTGACTCAAGAAATTACAGCAACCCGAGAACTAAACCTAACTCATCCTTGATTCTCACCTGAGACCCGACCTAAATCCTGAGACCCTGAACATTGCTCCAACCTTAACATCGACACTCAATTTTTGATTTTCGAACATCGATTCGACATTGACACCCCAATCGAGAGCCAACACCAAAATAGTGACTTGACTTCAAATTGAGACCTGACACTAACTTGGGACCCAACTTTCAAAATGGGATTCGTTTTTGTCATCCAACCCTAATATTCGACCCCGACACCCAATTCAAAATCTCATTCCAACACTTGATTTGAGACCTGACCTCGACACTCTACCCATAATTTCACCTCTAATTTTAACTCAACATCGAACACTAACTCAATTCAAAACTCAGAAGTTGGATCTCAAATTGAGTTCGAGAGTTAGGTCTCAAATTGAGAATCAGGTTGGATCTAAGAGTAGTATTGATAAGGATGGAAAGTTGAGATGTGATGTTCAAAATGATTTTGGAAAATGGTTTCCTTACTTTTTTTAAGAGGAGTCATTTTCCTTAAATTTGAGGAAAATAAGTTGATTTGGAAAATATTTTCCAAAACATTTGCGCTGACCAAATATAAAAAAATTGAAAAATATTTTCCTTCATACAAACACACCCTAAATGGAGTCATCCATTGCTAGAGAAATTTGTGTGTTTCTTGAAATTTGTAATGATATAAGAAGCCCTCCTAGTCCACCCGTTTTAGGTAATATTTTAACTTGGAGATTGATATACCTGCCAAGCATGCTTACACTTATGGTGACAACAATGTCGAAGAGTGCCAATTTGGTACTTGGTAGAAATACAAGTACAAGTAATTATTAAGGGACATTGTTGACATAGAGCTTTTGGTATATTATTATTTTTATCCATTAGAAAAGTTTTAGTGGGATGGTGTTGATTAAATTTTGTAGAACAACGATGATTTGATCTAACAAATCTTGGAGTTTACTCGTACCGTGCAAAACGTCGCCTCCTTTTTCACAATGATGACACAGTTTATGTGAGTCTAATATTTGCCAAGCGAAAATCTCTATCTCCTCAAGAATTTCAACTTACCCAAGAGAGAATTTTTGCGGAACATTATGAAAGCACTACAGTAATACTTTGGCCACAAGTCTACGCCACAATCAACATATTGGGATGCGGATCACCTTTGTATGAAGAATATCAGTGCCTAGAAGGTTTTGTAGTAGAAATTGTGAGGCATTCAATTAATTGGAGAATGTGTATCGATGAGAATTGTGAACGGGTACTAATAGAGTCTTTGATTAAGCATGCTTGGAGGGAATTTAGGTTGTTGCCTACAGTAAGATCAAGAATGTAGTTCTTACAGAGAGTACATCTTTCCACAAAACGAATTTATAGGTGAGTGTTCGATAGGCATGGGGAGTTACTTGCCTGAACAAGAAGCATACAACATGCTTTGCAATCACACTTTCCATTCTGGCTACATTGATACTTGGCTTCTTTAAACCCCAAGTTGTCCTATGTGTTGTTACACGTGTAAATGCTTTCACATCAATAATGAGAGGAAACTTTGATTATTAAATGAGTTTGTAAGGAGTTTTGAGGATCATATCTTTTAAGAGAAACTTTTGAGCAATAATCTCAAAGTTTGAGGATGAGGAAATGTTTTTAAACATATGAGCATGACTTATATTATTGGGAGTAATATTGAGCACCGATATGGGGACTAGTTTATGTCACTCCCCGAGCCTACACCCCGGACGTGGCTGGCACTTGAGAACCATTGTTGGCCCCAAGCGAACCCTTGGTCTGGCTTACTTATTCAGTGGAAGACTCTAAGCATTATTACAATGATCAAATGCAGTTATTCAATTGTTTAATAAAATTACTTAGAATGTTTAAAAGTCAACATTCAACTTGGCCAAAATGGCAACTCAAGTCTTAACATATGAAATGATAATGTAAAGACAACTGAACTACTAATTGTGTATGAAGCCTTTAAAACAAAGAAGGATGTTGGGACAGGACCCCCGATCATCCTAACAACTGAAAAGCTTAAACAATTATGTAAAGGACCCTCCGAAAAATAATGAAGCTCACAAACTGACTCTGAGTGCTTAACCAGCTGATTAACGAGGCGCTGGATGTTGATCCTGGTTTCCTATGTCTGCATCATAAGACGATGCAGGCCAACTGGCATCAGTACATTGAATGTACGAGTATGCGAGTTGAATGCTAAACACAACATAGGCTTGAAAATAATCTGAAAGAAACACTTACCTTGGCTTTACTCAACTCCTGAATACCTTAACTCAATATAAAACAATAAACATATGCAATATATAGTACTCTTGCATAACAGTGGAAAACAACTTAGTTCATTAAAGAAAATGAAATAACAAACTCAACTTTGCTCATATAATAAAGTAATATAGTTTCTGTGGGAGATTCTCTAATCGACAACCACCACTATGAGCCTAAGTGGTGATACAACGTCTTTCCCACGTTGTTAGAACTGTCATATACTTTTCGTCATATAGAACGCCTTAACTAAGTAGATCCACTAGTCTATGCTAAAAGCATATTAAGGAGTCATCTAAAAAGTATGATCCTTTACTACCCATGATGGCTACATGGTTTATGGATACTTGAGCTAATATGAATTC
The DNA here is from genome assembly GCF_019186545.1 of Solanum stenotomum. Lineage (NCBI taxonomy): Eukaryota > Viridiplantae > Streptophyta > Magnoliopsida > Solanales > Solanaceae > Solanum > Solanum stenotomum. The sequence goes on from NC_064287.1 coordinate 38,429,484, forward strand.
GCATCCCCATATCGGTGCTCAATACTACTCCCAAAATATACTTAGCTCGTATATTTTTAAAACAAACTTCTTTCTTTGGTTTGAGATAATTACTCAAAACTTAGTTTAAAAGCTCTCTTGGAATCGGTGTTCCCGTTCTTGCTCAAATGTGAAAACTTTTTAAACTCTTGGGAATACTTAGTTTCCTTATAGCTTTTTGAGAAATGAACTCAACTCTTTAACCTTTGCTTAACTCGAAACTTAAGTCTTAAAACAAAGTTAAAACGTTTGTGAAAGATTTTTAAAAAACTTTATAAACTTTTCTTAGCTTGACTCTTAACTTCACTTGACTTGACTCTTAACTGTCCTTGAATTGAATTATGGATTCAAGGATTGTAATCTGTGATAGGAACGATCTCATGAAGTTTAGGAGTGTTTTTAGATAGCTAAACATGAGAAAAGATCAAGAAATCACCGTATGGAAACAAGTCCGCGACGCAGAGTTGCATTTAAATATTCGATCGCGAAATTAAATTTTGAGACAGAGGAGTCCACGCCCTAACCGCGACGCAGAGCTGATTTTTGGTCACTGGGGGAGCAAGTCCGTGACTCGGACTTGTGAGCCAAAACCCGCTCGACTTTTTCCTTCTTCATTTTCCATGCCCAATTCACCTAAACTAGATTATTTTTCTCAAATTATTTTTAGATTCAGATACCCAGCATATGTACCCAAGAACCTAACTCAAAACAACTCTAAAACTCAACGTAAAGATCTCAGAAACTTCTCCATTCAACCCAATTCAAGAAACGAAAACAAATTCAAGATATACATATCAGGAACATCAAACTTTCAACCTTTTTAGAACGAATTTCTCTGAACTAAACATGTTTAGCGCGTGGGTGAATGAACCCAACACTATGGAAGTCTCACATACCTCGTACGGATCACCCCTTGACGAAATCCACAAGCAATTCTTGAAGAACTTGACGATTGTTGCTCCTTCTCCTCTTCTTTTCTCTTCTGCCAAAACCCTAACTTAATTTTCAAAAGCGTAAACTGACCAAGTTCAGTTTAGACCCTTACGTTATTTCCAAAAATGAATTATTTCATGGGTCATAGAAAAGACCATAATGCCCTTCTAAAATCCGGATTAGACTTTTCTTATTTGAACAACCCAACTTCAAATGGGCATATCTCACTCATACAAACTCATAATTGAGTAAACTCGATGGCGTTGGAAAGATTATTCCAAGATCTTTCCTACAATATCTGAAAGCACACCTAAATCATCCTGGTCTAGAAGTTATGGTCATTTGAAGTTGACCAAAACTCAAACTTAACATAACTTAACAAATTTTCTTGATTTTCATTCTTTCCAAAAACAACTCTTTCTAATTCTAGCTCTTTCTAGTTCTTTCAAATATCCGAGGTGTTACAATATCTCCCCCGTGGGAACATTCGTCCTCGAATGAGATTACTCTTAATAGGCTAAGGGTGTAACATTTAACATTTAGCTCAAACACCCAACCAGCAACGCAATTAAAACATGCTAACTTAAAATTGAAAGAGTACTAAGAAGAGAATTAGTACCTTGGTCTGGAACTTCTCCAGTTTCAAAGAGATGTGGATATCTCTTCTTCATATCTTCCTCAGCTTCCCAAGTAGCTTCCTCAACAAACTGGTTCTTCCAAAGGACTTTGACTAATGCTACTTCCTTAGTCCTCAACTTGTGAACTTAACGATCTAAAATCTGAACCGAAATCTCTTCATAAGATAAGCTATCTTTGATCCCAATATCTTCAGTTGGTATGATAAGTGAAGGATCGCCCATGCACTTCTTCAACATAGAGATGTGAAAAATCGGATGAACCGCGACTAACTCTTGTAGTAGCTCTAACTCATAAGCTACATTACCTACCCTTTTTGATATTCTGTAAGGGCCAATATACCTACGAAATAGCTTCCCTTTCTTACCAAATCTCATAATACCTTTCATGGGTGAAACTTTCAAGTATACCCAATCATCTACTTCAAACTCTAACTCTCCTCTCCTAACATCAGTGTAAGATTTCTGATGACTCTGGGTTGTTCTCAATCTCTGTTGAATAACCTTCACCTTCTCTATAGCTTGATGAACTAAGTATGGTCCTATCAACCCTGTTACACCAACTTCAAACCATCCAACAGGAGATCTTCATCTTCTCCAATAAATAGCTTCATAAAGAATCATTTGGATGCTAGAGTGGTAACTATTGTTGTAAGCGAATTCAATAAGAGGTAGGTGATCATCCCAATTACCCTTGAAATCAAACACACAATCTACCTTGATACCTCAAAACACCATCTCCCCCTTGTTCAAAAGCCATCATTTTTTGCTTATGAACATTTGACTTTAATTCTAGCAAAATGGGGTCTTGGTCTTGCTTCTCTTTCACTTCTGACACTAATGATGATTCATCCATGTTCATCACTACTACTCCTCCTTCTATGGAATCCATTAGTCGAACTCCTAATCGTACAAGTCTATGCACATCTTTTGATATCTCTTTCTTATCTTCCTCAAAATGGGCAGTACTACCCATAGACAACCTACTCAAGGCATCAGCAACAACATTAGCCGTACATGGGTGATAAAGAATACTCATGTCATAATTCTTGAGTAATTCTAACCACCTCATTTGTATGAAATTAAGCTCTTTCTGAGTAAACACATATTGAAGACTCTTGTGATCAGTGAACACATCCACATGAACACCATAAAGATAATGGCGCCGTATTTTTAAAACAAATACTACGGCAGCCAATTCTAGATCATGTGTTGGGTATTTCTTCTCATGAACTTTCAACTGTCTGGAGGCATAAGCTATAACTTTGTCATTATGCATTAACACACAATCCAAACCAACTCTAGACGCATCACAATATACAACAAAACCTTGCGTACCTTCTGGTAAGGTCAGAACTAGGACAGTAGTCAACCTCTTTTTCAATTCCTGAAAGTTTTCCTTACAAGCCTCAGACCAGTGAAACTTCACCGTTTTCTGAGTTAACTTGGTCAAAGGGGACAAAATAGATGGGAACCCCTCTACGAACCTTCTATAACAGCCAGCCAAACCTAAGAAATTCCTATTGTCAGTTGGAGATGTGGGTCTAAGCCAATTTTGCACTGCCTCTATTTATTGGGTATCAACTTTAATTCCCTCGCTAGACATAATGTGGCCTAAGAATTCCACAGACTCAAGCCAAAATTCACACTTAGAGAATTTGGGATACAACTCTTTGTCCTTTATAGTTTGGAGAACTATTCTGAGATGACTAGCATGATCTTCGTTATTCCTCGAATAGATTAGTATGTCATCAATGAAGACGATAACAAACATATCTAAATAAGGCTTGAATACTCTATTCATAAGGTCCATGAATGTTGTAGGCGCATTGGTCAAACCAAAGGACATAACTAGGAACTCATAATGACCATAACGGGTTCTGATTGTTGTCTTTGGAATATCACATTCCCTTACTCTTAACTGATGGTAGGCAGATCTGAGGTCTATCTTAGAGAAATAGGTAGCACCCTGAAGCTGATCGAAAAGATCATCAGTCCTCGGAAGAGGATACTTATTCTTGATAACGTTGTTCAATTGGAGGTAATTTATACACATCCTAAGGGAACGAACCTTCTTTCTCACAAACAAAATTGGAGCGCCCTAAGGTGAAACACTTGGTCGAATAATGCCCTTATCAATGAGATCTTTCAACTATTTCTTAAGCTCTTTTAACTCTTCTGGTGCCATTCTATATGGCGGAATATATATAGGACGAGTATTTGGAAGAATGTCTCTACCGAAGTATATTTCTCTCTCAGGAGGGACTCTGAAAATATCATCAAGAAAGACTTCTGGAAACTCTTTTACTACTGAAACTGACTGAAAATGAGGTATCTCAACACTAGAGTCATTAACTCGGACTAAGTGATAGACACACCCCTTGGAAACTAACTTTCTTGCCTTAAGGTATGAAATGAAACGACCCCTAGGCACTGCTGAACTGCTTTTCCACTCTAAGACTGGCTCATTAGGAAACTGGAACTTGACAACTCGAGTTCTAAAATCAACTAAGGCATAACAGGCATGAATCCAGTCCATACCAAGAATGAAATCAAAATCTACCATGTCTAATTCAACTAAATCAGTCATGGTGCTCTTGTGATAGACGAAAATGGGACAATCACAATAGACTTTTTCTGCTATAATAGACTCACTAACAGATGTAGAAACACTGAAGGGCTCATAAGTTGCTCAAGAAGAACATTAAAATTCATCGCAACATATGGGGTTACAAAGGATAAACTCACTCCTGGATCTAGCAAAGTATAAACATCAAGAATAAAGACTTTGATCATACCAGTGACAACATCTGGAGAATTTTCTTTCTCTTGACGACTAGTAATCGCATAAAGGCAGTTTACTCCTCCGCCAGTACCGGAAGTAGCTCCTCTAGGTACAACCATGTCTGGTGGAGCAACTGATGAAGATTGGGCTCTATTGCCCTGATTCTCATTACCATTACCCTGTTAGTTCTTTGGACACTCTCACATGAAATGACCATTTTGGCCACACTTGAAACATCTAGTAGAGCCATCACGACACATTCCTGAGTAGTTCCTACCACACTTAGCACATGCAGGAATCTTAGTACCCCCTTGTGCCTTACTACCTTGCGACTATGCAGGTCTAGCTCTGAAATTCTGGGAATTCTAACTGTTGTACTCACGTTTGTTTCTTGGTGTAGGTGCACTAACATATGATGGAGAAGGTCCTTTCTGATTATGTTGTAAAGAAGACCAATTCTCATTTCTCTTTTGTTGCCCGAATTCATACCCTAATGCCTTAGCCCTCTTATTCTCAAACTCTTATCTATCACTCAGCTTGTCCTTCTCAACTTGTCCTTCTCAGCTGTTGCACATGGGTCATCAGTCCTGCTATGTCCATTTCACCTATCAGCATATATGTCTTGCATTCCTTGCTTGACAGGCGAGACAACCTAACAACAAATAAACTCATTCTACTCCTCATATCCACAACCATCTCCAGAGCATAACGGGATAGTTGGGTGAACTTCAACCTATACTCATGAACGCTCAAAGAATCTTGGTTAAGTGTGGGAACTCTCGTACCTTTGCTTCCCTCGGTTCTAGGGGAAAGAAACGCTCCAAGAAGGCCACCTTAAACAAAGCCCATCTTACAACCGGTTATGCGCAAGCACGAGTTAGAAAGAAATTGTATAGAGATGAACTCTATCGCATGAAATGAGTATGAAAAAAGTGAGATAATTCCTAAATGTTGTAGCCTCCTAACTATAGATATGGCGCGCTTCACACCGATAAATAAGACTCTACAGACACAACTTCATAGACTTCATAGGAATCTTGAACTCTAGATCTCATACCAAGTTTGTCACGCCCCGAGCCTACACCACAGACGTGGCTGGCATTTGAGAACCATTGTTAGCCCCAAGTGAACCCTTTGCCTGACTTACTTACTCAGCGGAAAACTCTAAACATTATTACAATTATCAAATGCACTTACTCAATTATTTAATAAAATAACTTAGAATATTTAAAAGTCAACATTCAACTTGGCCAAAATGGCAACTAAAGTCTTAACATATGAAATGATAATGTAAAGACAACTGAACTACTAACTGTCTATGAAGCCTCTAAAACAAAGAGAGATGTCAAAACAGGACCCCCGATCATCCTAACAACTGAAAATCTTAAACAATTATGAAAAGAACCTTCCAAAAAATAAAGAGGCTCACCAACTGACTCCGAGTGCTTAACCTGATCAACGAGGCACTGGATGCTGATCCTGGTTACCTGTGTCTGCATCATAAGGTGATGCATGCCAACTTGCATCAGTACATTGAATGTACGAGTATGAGAGTTGGAATGGTAAACCCAACATAGGGTTGAAAAGAATCTGAAAGAAACACTTACCTTGGCTTTACTGAACTCCTGAATAACTTAACTCAATATAAAATAATAAACATATGCAATACATAGAACGCTTGTAAAACAATGGAAAACAACTTAGTTCGTTAAAGAAAATGCAATAACAAACTCAACTTTGCTCATATAATAATACAATATAGTTTCTGTGGGATATTCTCTAACCAACAACCACCACTATGAGCCTAAGTAGTGATACAACGTCTTGCCCACGTTGCCAGAACTGTCATATACTTTGTCGTCATATAGAATGCCTTAACTAAGTGGATCCACTAGTCTATGCTAAAAGCATATTAAGGAGTCATCTAAAAGGTATGATCCTTTACTACCCATGATGGCTACATGGTTTATGGATACTTGAGTTAATATGAACTCGCATCCACATATCGATGCTCAATACTACTCCCAAAATATACTTAGCTCATATGTTTTTATAACAAACTTTTTTCTTTGGTTTGAGATAATTACTCAAAACTTAGCTTAAAAGCTCTCTTGGAATCGGTGTTCTCTTTCTTGCTCAAATGTGAAAACTTTTTAAACTCTTGGGAATACTTAGTTCTCTTATAGCTTTTTGAGAAATGAACTCAACTCTTTACTCTTTGTTTAACTCGAAACTTAAGTCTTAAAACAAAGTTAAAAACGTTTGTGAAAGACTTTTGAAAAACGTTATAAACTTCTCTTAACTTGACTTTTAACTTCACTTGACTTGACTCTTAACTTTCCTTGAATTGAACTATGAATTCAAGGATTGTGATCTGTGATAGGAACGATCTCATGAAGTTTAGGAGTGTTTTAGATAGCTAAACATGAGAAAAGATCAGGAAATCACTGTATGGAAACAAGTCTGCGACTCGGGGTGGCATTTAAATATTTGATTGCGAAATTAAATTTTGAGACAGAGGAGTCTGCGTCCTAACCGCAACGCGGAGATGATTTTTGTTCACTGGGGGAGCAAGTCCGCGACGCAGACTTGTGTGCCAAAACCCGCTCGACTTTTTCCTTCTTCATTTTCCATCCCTAATTCGCCTAAATTTGATTATTTTTCTCAAATTATTTTTATATTCAGATTCCCAGCATATGTACCCAAGAACCTAACTCAAAACAACTCTAAAACTCAACGTAAAGATCTCAGAAACTTCTCAATTCAGCCCAATTCAAGAAACGAAAACAAATTCAAGATATACATATCAGGAACATCAAACTTTCAACCTTCTTAGAACGAATTTCGCTAAACTAAACATGTTTGGCGCATGGGTGAACGAACCCAACGCTATGGAAGTCTCACATACCTCGTAGGTATCACTCCTTGACGAAATCTACAAGCGATTCTTGAAGAACTTGACAATTCTTGCTCCTTCTCCTCTTTTTTTCTCTTTTCTCAAAACCCTAACTTAATTTTCAAAATCGTAAACTGACCAAGTTCAGTTTAGACCCCTAAGTAATTACCAAAACTGAATTAATTTCATGGGTCATGGAAAAGTCCATAATACCCTTCTAAAATCCGGATTAGACTTTACTTATTTGAACAACCCAACTTCAAATGGGCATATCTCACTCTTACAAACGCGGAATTGAGTAAAATCAGCAGTGTTGGAAAGATTATTCCAAGATCTTTCCTACGATATCTTGAAGCACACCTAACTCATATTGAGCTAGGAATTATGGTCGTTTGAATTTGACCAAAACTCAAACTTAGCATAACTTAACATATTTTCCAGACTTTCATTCTTTCCAAAAACAACTCTTTCTAATTCTAGATCTTTCTAGTTCTTTCAAATAGCGAGGTGTTACAGTTTAGACAACTCAAAGTCCTCATAAACCATGTATGCCAACCTGGGTAAAGGGTCATACTTTTTAAATGATTCCTTATTACTTTTAAGCATAGCTTAGTGGATCCACTTAATTGAGGATGTCCTATACTCAGGCAGGTATAGGACAGTTCTGAAAGCGTTGGTGAGACATTGTATCATCACGTAACTCATAGTGATGGTTGTCGGTTAGAGAATTTCCCAAATAAGAGAAAAGAGTCATTATTGTATTTTAAAATACATTGAGTTGTTATTTACTGTTTAAAAGGCTTTCTTTATACTACATCTTTATTTTTGATTTTATATTAAATTGAGTTGAGTATTCTTAAGTTAAGTTGAGTTGAGTCGATTTGAGTTGAGTTGAGATGAGGTGAGTATATTCTTCCCTTTTATCAGTTCAAGCTTATGTATATGCTTTTGGAATTCCCCTTGCACGCTCATACATTCCATATATTGACGCCATTTGGCCTGTATCTTTTTATGATGTAGATACAGGTATTAAGGGTAATCAATAGGCGCTCCGTTGATACCACTTGTTGTTCCAGAGTTGCTTTGATGAGCATCCTTACTTCCGGAGGATTTCCCATTTATCTTTCAATATTATTAGGATTTTGTGGGTCTAGTCCCGACTTCCATCTCATTTCCCCTATTAATGTTTTAAATATTGTGCGTTGAACACTTATGCTCATTTGAGTATACTGAGTAAACTATTTTATTTATGATAGTTCTATGAGTCGAGTTTGTTTTGAGAGTTCTATTTCAAATGAGTAGTGAGCCTAGCCAAGGGGTCGCTTGGGGACCAGCAATGGTGCTCTAGTGTGGGTCACGTCCAGGGTGTTGACTCAGGGCATGACAAAACTCTTAAATTAAATTTATAATAGATTTCAATGAGGTAAGCTTTTTGCTTAGTGTATTAAAGCATTAACATTTTCTATTTATTTCATGCAAATTTTAATTGTTCCTAAACAATAACATGAAACTTTTAATGAATATGATCATGACATATAGTAACCAATACTTGAATCAGTAAATACCATATAACAAGTTCTTTTTTATGATAATGATTTCGTAGTACAAATAAAACTAATATGAAATATATTTTAATTATATTTGTTGACATTGAAATTTTGTGGGACTCTACAAGAGGTGTTTAATTTGAGTTGGGACTCTACAAGGTGTGTTGAATTCCAATTAGGATTCTTGGAGGCTACTCAACCATAAACCCTAGTTCATGCCTATATAAAGTGTACTATATTTCCTTGAAAAGAATTCACAAATATTTCTTAAATTCATGAAATATTCAGAAAGCAATCAAATTCAAATAATCCTAATTCGAGAGATACGCCACTAACGACCCTCAAATCATGGATAAATCTTATGAGAGAAGAATTAAAGGAGGAACAAAATTGTACCTACATATTTTTATCAATAAAATCACATTTCCTCATATTAAATATGATCATGAAATATAGTAATCAACACTTGAATTAGTAAATACTTAAATATGATCATGACATATCGTAGTCAACCCTTGAGTCAGTAAATACCACGTAGCAAGTTCTCTTTCCTTTTGATGATGATGATAATTTTGAAGTATAAAAAAATTAATATGGAATATATTTTAATTATATTACATAGTTTAAATAAAAAAATAATGTATATATATGGTAAAGATTTAATAGCTTTATCTTCTATTAATTTCAAAATCCTACATAATAGGATAATAATTAAGTGACAACTATTTAAGAAAAAAATACTAAACAACAATGGCCTATTATAGAAATATATTTAATGTAGGGCAAAAAGTCAATCAAGATTATTTGTAAAAACCTTCATGTTCTTACTATATATAAATATAGACAAATAGAGCCTACCGAAATATAGTGTGTATGTACATCAACTTGTAATGGGACTTGATATGTTGATTCGTGGTAATAAATAAAATACCATATTTGAAAGTTTAGTATTTTCATAAGAGGATTTCAAAAACAAACAATATAAACGGAACGACTCAAATCCTAATCCTACCTACATAAAACTCAATTTTCTTATTGGAACATTACATCAATGAAATTTATGTGTATCCCCAGATTTGTAATGCTAAAAACGGTACCGTTGGTTCATCCATTTCAGATAACAATTTTAGTTTGGAGATTAATCTAATTGCTAAGTATGCTTACACTTGTGGTGACAACATTGTTGTAGAGTGCCACTCTAATGCTACGTGTGGTACTTATAAATATAAGTCATTATCGTGGGATATTTTTGACAAAGACATTTCGGCGTTTGATTTTCCTTATCCATTAGAAAAGTTTAAGTGGGATGGTGCTTATAAAATTTTGGAGAGCAAAGATGATCTTATCCAACAAATCTTGGAGTTTGTTCTTTCATTGGAGAGCGTTACGCCTCCTTTTCAAGATGACGATAGTGTTTGTGTCATCCTGATATTTGTTAAGAAAGTTTTTGTTCCTCCTCAAGAATTTGAACTTATTAAAATGAATATGCTTTCCATTATTATGAAAACTTTGAACCAATACTTTGGAATAAAGTTTGTGATGAAATCAAGGGATATTTGGGACAGGATTCATCGTGTTTGTATGAAGAATTCCAACTGCTAAATGATTTCGTGGAAACAATTGCAAGGAAGACAATTAATTGGAGAACCTATTTCAATGAGGATTGCGAAAGGGCACTAATAGATTCTTTAGTTGAGATAGCTAGGAGGGAATTCATGCCATTGCCCGCAGTAAGATCAACTATGCAATACTTACAGAAAGTAGATTTTACTGATAATGAATTGACAGAGGAGTGTTCGGTATGCATGGGCAGATACTTACCTGGTTCGGAAGCATACAACATGCCTTGCAACCATAGTTTCCATTATGTATGCATTGCGACCTGACTTCTAAAGACACCAAGTTGTCCTATGTGTCGATTCAAGTTGCCACCAACGGAGTAAAAATAGAAGAGTTCATCCCTTTCTGGCTATTCATATTTTGCATCATTGTTTTTTATTACCTTGTTATTCAAATTCTCAATTGTAATTCGGGTACATTATGTATTAATATATATAGGTATTTATGTGGTAAATTTGTTTGTTTCAGCGCTAATTAACCTTACTTTTCTTGTTTTATGTAAGGAAATTACGATGTAGTATGCAAATCTGTTGCAATTATCTTTCCATGATTATAAGTTTAGTCTGCAAGTAATTAGGAAATTGGATTCCAAAATTGAAAAGGAAAAAGAAAGGTTAAGTGCCTATTTGGAGTTTGTATTTTTGGTAATAAGAATCCGACAAAGGAAAATGATTAAAAAAAAGTGTCAAACCCTAATCCTACACAAGAATTGAAAATCAACCCAAAGGAATGGAAACCTTATTTCATTTATCTCTCTTTTCTTTTTAGCTAGAGAATAGAAAATAGTTTTAACCTGAAAACCAATTCCTGGATAATTGATTCAGCATCTGACCTCAACCCTGACCCGAACCCCAATTCGAGACCTGACCTCAATCTCGACCTGAGACCCGACCCCCATCTCAACCCCAACTCTATACTCGACCCCAACACCAGCCCCGACCCAAGACCCGACTTAGGCCTTGACTCAAGACCCAACCTCGACCCTAATCTTAACCCGTGATCCTACCCTAACCCTGATCTAAGACCCGACCTTAACCTCAACCTAGGACCTGACTCCGAACACTACCCAAGACCTGACCCCAATCTCGACTAGAGACATGACCCCGACCTTGACCTGAGACACCAACCCTATCTCTGAACCTAACACCTAACCTCGACCCCTACCTGACCCCGATCGCGACCCTGGCCCGAGATCGGACCCTAATTTGTGACACGACCCAAACCAAAGACCTTGAGTCGACCCCAACCCCAACTCAGTCCTCATCCTAACCCAAAACGCATACAGAATCAAGACCCTAACATGAGACCAGACCTCGACTAGTGACCCTACCCTGACCTGATCATGGCCCAGACCTCCCAATCCCAACCTCGACCAGAAACCCCTACTTGAGACATGACCCCAACTACGACCTAAAAAATTGACATGAGACATGTGACCTGATCCTGACCCTAACCCCAAACCTTGATCAAACCTTGACATTGACACTCGACTTCAATTTATGAACCCTAATTTGACATTGACACTCGAATTGAGATCCCAACCCGTGACCCGACCCTTAATTGAAACTTAATCCTAACACAAAATTCAACCCTAACTCTAACCAGAGACCCAATCCAAATCTGAGACCCTAACTTGAGACCTGACCCCGACCCCTACCCCAAACATTGATCTAACCTTGAAATTGACATTTGACGTCCAATTTCAAACCTTAATGCGACATTGAACATTTGAATTGAGATCCCAACCTCAGACTCGACCCCAACCTGAGACCTTATCTCAGACTTGGGATCCAACCCCAATCTAAGACCCTGACCCAAGAAATGATAGCGACCAGAGAACTAAACCTAATTCTAACTTGATTCTCACCTGAGACCCTAAACATTGCTTCAATCTTAACAGCGACACTCAATGTTTGATTTTCGAACATAAATTCGACATTGACACCCCAATCGTAAGCCAACACCAAAATCAAGACTTGACTTCGAATCGGGACCTAACCCTAACTTGGGACCCAACTTTCAAAATGGGATTTGTCTTCGACATTTAACCCTAATATCTGACCCCAACACCCAATTAAATATCTCATTCCAACACTTTATTTGAGACTCGACCTCGACACTCAACCAAGAATTTGACCTATAATTCTAACTCGAGAACAGACGCTACCTCAATCTAAAACTCAGAAGTTGGGTCTCGAGTTGAGATCGAGATTTGGGTCTTAAATTGTGAATCAGGAGTCGGATCTAAGATTAGTATTGATAAGAATGGAAAGTTGAGGTGTGAGGTTCAAAATGATTTCCTTACTTTTTTAAGAGGATTCATTTTCCTTAATTTTGAGGAAAATAAGTTGATTTGGAAAATATTTTCCAAAACATTTGTGCCGACCAAACATGAAAAAATTGAAAAAATATTTTCCTTCATACAAACACACCCTAAATGGAGTCATCCATTGCTAGAGAAATTTGTGTGTTTCCCAAAATTTGTAATGCTATAAGAAGCCCTCCTAGTCCACCCGTTTTAGGTAATAATTTTAACTTGGAGATTGATATACTTGCCAAGCGTATTTACACTTGTGGTGACAACAATGTTGAACTGTGCCAATTTGATACTAGGTGGGTTATAAGTACAAGTCATTGATACAAGGTGGGGTTTATAAGTACAAGTCATTATCATGAGTTATTGTTGACAAAGAGTTTTCAACATATGATTTTTCTTATCTATTAGAAAATATTAAGCAGGATGGTGTTGATAAAATTTTGGAGAACAAAGAGTATTTGATCCAACAAATCTTGGCATTTACTCGTACCGTGCAAAACGTTACGCCGTCTTTTCAAGATATTGATGATGATGATACCGTTTATTTGAGTCTGATATTTGCTAAGTACGAATCTGTATCTCATCAAGAATTTCAACTTATCCAAGCGAGAATTTTATGCAAAAAATTATGAAAGCACTGAAGTAATACTTTAGGCAGAAGTTTGTGCTGAAATCAATGGATTAGGATGTGGATCATCTTTGTATGAAGAATTTCAATGCCTAGAAAATTTTATGAGGGAGTCAATTAAATGGAGAACGTGTATTGATTAGAACTACAAAATGGTATTAATAGTGTCTTTAATTGAGAAACCTAGGAAGGAATTCAGGTCACTAACTACACGAAGATCAAGAATGCAGTTCTTACAAAGATGTCACGATCCAAAAATGGATGTGACGACACTAGTCTAGTTCCACAGTGACAAGTCAGCCTAAAACCCAACAATAGGAAAGACATGCAAAAATAAATTGATAATGACAAAAACATGGAAAGACTCAGTCATTCTAAAATACCTCCAAAACTTGGTGTAATGTGTACAAGCCACTAGTGTAATAATACATAGTTAGAAAGATAAATACAACTCTCAATGTCTTTGTATTTCGAGTAGAAAAAACATAAGTAAGTAATAAGAGGGTCCGGCGAAATGACAAGCAACTACCTCTCAAGTGTCCACAGAAAAGCCTCAGATGTAGATAGAAGAAGAGCGATGATACGGATCAGGGCTCGAAACCTACATTACTGTAAAAGCAAGGAGTGAGTACCAAACAACATGATACTCATCAAGTAACCCACTAAACTAACAAAAAATTATCTAGAAAATGAGAACTCCTTCCATCCCAGCAGAACCACCACAGCTAAAACCTGCCTAGAAATCAGCCCAACCTAACCGTTCACAACAAGCGGTTCACAAGTTTTCATAGTCAGAGTTTAACAATTACATTTCATTAATTCATACGAGTCAAGATTATCACTTACAATAGTCAAGTTCATCTATCATAAGTATCAAAAGTATCAAGATCATCAAGCACAATAATCAAGTATACCAAACATAAGAAATCGATATAAATTCTTGATAAAAAAAATAAAGACTAGACCCCGACACTCGACACAAAATTTTAATTCTAATTCTAACTCAAAATCTGACCCCAACTCAATATGATTCCCTAGAGTTAGGTCTCGAATCGAGGTTGATAGTCGGATCTCGAATTGAGAATTGAGAGTCAGATCTAGGATTAGTATTGAGAATTGATATCCGAGACTTAAAGTTAGGATGAAAAGTTGAGGTGTGATGCTCAAAATGATTTTAGGGAATGTTTTCCTTACTTTTTAAAACGAAGTAATTTTTCGTTAAATTTTAGGAAAATCATTTTATTTGAAAAACATCTTCCAAAAATTTCAAGTCAACCAAACATGAGAAAATTAAAAAACTTTTTTCGGGAAACATTTTTCTTCCTAATAAACACACCCCTAATGTATCTTTATTCTCCATTTGTATTAAGTTTCTACTGTGTCATCATTAGTTGTAAATCATGTTGCACATTAGGCTATATATGATTAAATCATTATAAGATAAAATTGTAACACAGTCTCAGAAAGAGGTAAATCTAGAAAGAACTAAATTAGAAAGAGATGAATTGAGATTTGTGCAAGTTATTCTTCAGTTGTGAGTTTTGGGTCAACTCAAAACGAAGATAACTTTGATTACATTATGCGCTAAGTGTCCAATAAGGTATCAAATGAAATATCTTTGAGTCCTCTTTCCAACGCCACCAAGTTTTCTAAATTTCAAGTTTGGATGAGGGAGATATGCTTGTTTGAGTACAACCTGTCCAGTTAAGAAAATTCATCCAAATTAGGAGGGGCATTTTGGTCTTTTCCTTACACCATTAGTCTTAAGCGTGTTTTTCACCCAATTAAGGGTCAAAGCTGATTAAAATCAGCTTTCACCTAAATATAAAGCATTAAAGAAAACTAGGGCTAAGTTCAAGAGGATAAAAAGGGAGAGAAGCTTCAAGCGTTCAAGATTCTTTCAAGCTTTGAGGCTTTTTGCCAGGAATTTTATTCTTTCGAGGTATGTAAGCTTTCATAGTGATGGGTTAGTTCACCATCGCACCAATCATGAGTTTCCAATTTCAAATTCATCCATGAGATTGAGTATGATGAGTTATTGATTGAGTTCTTTGAGTTTTTATTGCTTCATTCTTGAATATGGAATTTTGTTGAGTCTTTGAGGTGAGGGTTTTGAGTTTGAGGATTTTTATGGATGAAATTTGAGTAGATTTTTGTTTACTTGTGTTTAGGTTTACAAATCTAAGGAAGTTTTAAAGAAATCAATTGATTCTAGGTGAATTAGGACAAAAAATCGAGAAGAAAAATTTGTCAGAATGTTCTAGGGAAGGGGTGGCGTGGCGCACCCCAGATGCACTTAAGAGGCTGGAGTGGGGCGCCTACAGTGCGCCAGAATTGACTCTCTTAAGTTGAGAGGCGGGTGCCCTGCTCCAGTTCATTTTGTTCCCTCTGAGTTCATTTAAAATGTATCTTCGCTCTCTTCCTGATTTTAACTATCCAAACTTCATCTAATCATTTAGAAATCTTATATATCCAAATCATAATTCTTGAATTCACATTTCAAATTCAAGATAGAGTTAAGAGTAAAGTTCGAGGGAGTCCTTTTGAGAAGTCTTCGTACAATCTTTTATAACTTGTTTTAAGATTTGAGTACTTGAGCATGAGGATGAGGAGAGTTGAGTTCATCTTTTCAAAATGAATATAAGGCAACTAAGTGTTCCTAAGTGTAAATGCTTTTACATTTATAATGAGAGGAAACCTTGATTTTCAAATAAGCACATGAGGAGTTTTGAGCATCATCTCTTTTAAAATGATCTTTTGAGTAATAATCTTAAAGTTTGAGGATGAGGAAATATTTTTAAACATATGAGCATGAGTTATATTATTGGGAGTAGTATTGAGCACCGATATGGGGACGAGTTCAGACAACTCAAAGTCCTCAAAAACCATGTATGCCAACATGGGTAAAGGGTCATACTTTTAAATGATTCCTTATTGATTTTAAGCAAAGCTTAGTGGATCCACTTAGTTGAGGATGTCCTATACTCTAACAAGGTATAGGACAGTTCTGACAGCGTGGGTGAGACGTTGTATCATCACGTAGCTCATAATGATGGTTGTCGGTTAGAGAATCTCTCAAATAAGAGTAAAGAGTCATTATTGTATTTTTAAATACAATGAGTTGTTATTTACTATTTTAAAGGCTTTCTTTGTACTGCATCTTTATTTTTGTCTTTATATTAAATTGAGTTGAGTATACTTGAGTTGAGTTGAGGTGAGTATATTCTTCCTTTTTATCAGTTCAAGTTTATGTCTATGCTTTAGGATTTCCCTTGCACGCTCGTACATTTCATGTATTGACGCCATTTGGCCTGCATCTTTTCATTATGTAAAGACATGTATTCAGGGTAATCAATACGTGTTCTGTTGATACTACTTGTTGTTCCAGAGTTGCTTTGGTGAGCCTCCTTGCTTCCGGAGCAATTCCCATTTATCTTTCAGTTTTGTTAGGATGTTGTGGTCTAGTCCCGACTTCCATCGCAGTATTTTTGTAACACCCCGTAACTAGAGGAAACTATAAAGGAGTTTAAAAATGGAAATAGTCATTTTTGGAAAGTATAAAGAAAATATGGAAATTGTTGAGTGTGTTAAAGTTGAGTATTCGACCAACTTCAAATGCCTATAACTTCTAGCTCATAATGAGTTAGGTGTGTTTCCAGATATCATAGGAAATATATTAGAATAATCTTTCCAACGCCACTGGGTTTACTAGATTCCGAGTTTGTACGAGCGAGATATGCCTATTCAAAGTTGGGTTGTTTAAATAAGAAATGTCCAATCTGGATTTTAGAAGGGTAGTTTGGTCTTTTCCTTACCCTTTTATTTTAATTCATTTTTGGTAACTTAGGGGTCTAAACTGAACATGGTCAGTTTACGCTTTTACGATATTGAGTTAGGGTTTTAGAAAAGAGAAAAGAAGAAGAGAAAGGAGGAGAAGGAGCAAGAATCGTCAAGATCTTCACAAATCGCTTGTGGATTTCGACAAAGGGTGATCCCTACGAGGTATGTGAGCTCACACAACATTGGGTTCGTTCACCCACGCGCCAAACATCTTTAATTCTGCGTGAATTCATCCTAAAAGTTGAAAGTTTGAATGTTCTTGATGTGTGTTCTTGAATTTACTTCCGTTCTTGAATTTGGGATAATATTGAGGAATTCTTGAGAGTTTAAGTTCGATTTTAGAGTTGTTTTGAGTTAGGTACTTGGGTACATTTGCTGGGTATCTGAATCTAAAGAGGATTTGAGAAGAAGAATCACATTTAGGTGAATTGCGGTTAAAAAACAAAGAAGGAACAAGTCGGCAGAATCTGGGTGCCAGGTCGGCGTCGCGGACCTGTTCCTCAGATTTGAAAATTTCTCCTCGAATCGTGGAGCGGTCAAGGACCGCTCTGCCTCAAAATTGATTTCGCGACCAAAAATCTATATACATCTCCGCGTCGTGGACCAACATTCAGGCAGTGATTTCTTGATCTTTTCTCGTGTTTAACTATCTAAAAACACTCCTAAACATCATGAGAACGTTCTTACCACAAATCACAATCCTTGAATCCGTAATTCAATTCAAGGATCAATTAAGAGTCAAGTCAAGAGAAGTACATAGAGTTTTCCAAAAAGTCTTTAACAAATGTTTTAACTTTGTTTTAAGACTTGAGTTTTGAATTGAGTAAAAAGTAAAGTTTGAAGTTCATTTCTTCAAAGAAGTATATGGGGACTATGTATTCCCAAAGAATTTAAAATGTTTTCACAATTAAATGAGAACGGAAACTGAGATTTCCAAAGAGCCTTTGAGCTAGTTTCAGAAAAGAGTAATCGCTTTCTAAATGAAGCAAGAGAAGAAACTTTGATCTCCAAGATAGCCTTTGAGATAAGTTTTTGAGCAATTATCTCAAATCACAGAAGAAGTATGTTTTTTAAACATAAGAGCTAGTAATCTATTTTGGGAGTAGTATTGAGCACCGATATGGGGGAGATACAGACAACTCACAGCCCCCAAAAACCATGTAGCCATCATGGGTAGACTAGGGTCATACTTTTTAGATGATTCCTTTAGTGATTTTTAGCATAGACTAGTGAATCCACTTAGTAGTTCAGGTTCTATACCCTCGGCAAGGTATAGGACGGCCCTGGCAGCGTGAGGTAAAATGTTATATCATCACAATAGCTCTTACGTGATGGTTATCGGTTAGAGAAACTCCTATAGAAGTACTTGTAATATTATATACACAGTTTATTGTATTTTTACATACATTTCAGAGTGATGTGTATCTTTGCATACGTACAGAGTTGACATCATGGTTTAAACAACTTTTCTTTATATTGCACTTGTTTTAAACTGTTTTATATTGAAATGAGTTCAGTTATGTTCAGTTGAGTTGATTCAGGTAAGTTCTTAAGTTCCTTTTAAGCTTATGTCTTGTTTTAGAATTTCCCTTGCATACTCGTACATTCAATGTACTGATGTCATTTGGCCTGCATCTTATTATGATGTAGACACAGGTAACCAGGATCATCATCCATCTCCTCGTTTATCTAGTTGAGCATTCAGAGTCAGTTGGTGAGCCTCATTGCTTTCCGGAGGGCTCCGTTGTTATTATTTGCTTTTAGTATTTCATTTGTTAGGTTGATCAGGGGTCTTGTCCCAACATCCATCTCAGTTATTTTAGAGGTTTCATAGACAGTCAGATGTTAGTTTTTGAGTCTTATATTTCCTGTTTTAATGGTTGAGACTTGAGTAGCCATTTTGGCTAGTTTGAATGATTTCTTTAAAAGACATTCTATGCTATTTCATAAGTTCCTTATTTGATATATTTCTGATGTTTAAGTCTTACGTTGAGTAAGTAAGCCAGGCCAGGGGTTTGCTTGGGGCCAACAATAGTTCTCGAGTGCCAGCACGTCCGGGGTATAGGCTCGGGGGGTGAAAAACTTAGTATCAGAGCACAGAGTTCAAGAGTTCTAGGGAGTCTATGAAGCCATGTCTGTAAAGTCCTATTATTTCTAAAAAGGTTTTTTCTAACTCGTGTTTGCGCGTAACTGATTATGAGCTGGTCTATGGTCGAGAGTGCCTTCATGAGGCGTTTCTTCCCTCGTGAGCTAAGGAAAGTAAGGCAACCATGCTAATAGGTTACATGGACATAACAAAGCTGAAAATCTTTATGCAACAAGTTTAGAAGGACCAGCTGAAGAATAGATAAGAGTTTAAGAATAAGAGGGCTAAGACATCAAGGAATGAATCCGGGCAGCAAAAGAGTAATGCGAATCGATCTTCTTTCCAACACAAGCAGAAGGGACCTGCTCCATCATCTGTTAGTTCACCTGCACCAAAGAACAAAGGTGAGTACAATAGTTATAATTTCACGGCTAGACCTGCCCAATCTCAAGGAAGTGTGGCACAAGAAGGTAACTGGGCTCTTGCATGTGCCATGTATGGTAGAACCCACCCAGGTAAATGTCGCGATGCTTCACAGGTTGTTTCAAGTGTGGAAAAGAGGGCCACTTCATGAAAGAATGCCCTAAGAACCGCCAAGGAAATGGAAATCAGCGCAATAGAGCCCAATCTTATTCAGTTGCTCCACCAGACAAAGTTGTATCTAGAGGGGCTACTTCAGGGGCAGGCAAAAGATCAAACCGTCTATATGCTATCACCAGTTGCCAAGAGCAAGAGGATTCTCCAGATGTTGTCACTGGTATGATCCCAAGTCTTTAACTCTAATGTTTATGTTTTGCTAGACCCAGGAGCGAGTTTATCTTTTGTAACTCCTTACGTTGCGACGAATTTTGATGTTATTCCTAAGCATCTTAGTGAACCATTCAGTGTTTCTACACCTATTGGCAAGTCTATTCTAACAGAGAGAGTCTATCGTGATTGTCCCATTTCCGTCAATCACAAGAGTACCATGGCTGATTGAGTTAGACATGGTTGGTTTTGATGTCATTCTTGGTATGGACTGGCTTCATGCATGTTATGCCTCAATTGATTGTAGAACTCGAGTTGTTAAGTTTCAGTTTCCAAATGAGCCAGTCTTAGAGTGGAAAAGCAGTTCAGCAGTGCCTAAGGGTCATTTTATTTCGTACCTTAAGGCAAGGAAGTTAGTTTCTGAGGGGTGTGTCAATCACTTAGTTCGAGTTAATGACTCTAGTGTTGAGATACTTCTTATTCAGTCAATTTCAATAGTAAAACAATTTTCATAAGTCTTTCCAGATGATCTTCCCGAGTCCATCTACAGAGAGATAGACTTCGGTATAGATATTCTCCCAAATACTCGTCCTACATCTATTCCGCCATATAGAATGGCTCCAGCAGAGTTGAAAGAGCTTAAAGAACAGTTGAAAGATCTCCTTGATAAAGGCTTTATTCAACCAAGTGTCTCACCTTGGGGCGCTCCGATTTTGATTGTGAGAAAGAAGGATGGTTCCCATAGGCTCTGTATAGATTACTGTCACTTGAATAAGGTTAACATCAAGAACAAGTATCCTCTCCCAAGGATTGGTGTTCTTTTCGATCAACTTCAGGGTGCCACATGTTTCTCTAAGATAGATCTCAGATTTGGCTACCATCAGTTAAGAGTAAGGGAATGTGACATTCCTAAGATAGCTTTCAGAACCCATTATGGTCATTATGAGTTTTTGGTCATGTCCTTTGGTTTGACCAATGCACCTCTAGCATTCATGGACCTTATGAATAGAGTTTTCAACCCTTATTTAGATATGTTTGTTATCGTCTTCATTGATGACATACTAATCTATTCAAGGAATGAAGAAGATCATGCTAGTCATCTCAGAATAGTTCTCCAGACTTTAAAAGATAGGGAGTTATATGCTAAGTTCTCTAAGTGTGAGTTTTGGCTTGAGTCTGTGGCATTCTTAGGCCACATTGTGTCTGCAGAGGGAATTAAAGTTGATACTTAAAAAATTGAGGCAATGCAGAATTAGCCTAAACCCACATCTCCAACTGATATTAGGAGTTTCTTAGGTTTGGCTGGCTATTAAAGAAGATTCGTAGAGGGATTCTCGTCTATTTCATCCCTTTTGACCAAGTTGACTCAGAAGACAATGAAATTTCAATGGTCTGAAGCTTGTGAGAAAAACTTTCAGGAATTGAAAAGCAGGTAAACTATTGCCCCAGTATTGACCTTACCAGAGGTACTCAAGGTTTTGTGGTGTATTGTGATGCATCTAGAGTTGGTTTGGGTTGCGTGTAAATGCAGAATGGCAAGGTTATAGCTTATGCCTCCAGACAGTTAAAAATTCATGAGAAGAATTACCCAACCCATGACTTAAACTTGGCTGTTGTAGTATTTGATTTGAAGATATGGCGTCATTATTTATATGGTGTTCATGTAGATGTATTCACTGATCACAAGAGTCTTAAGTATGTGTTTACTTAGAGAGATCTTAATCTCAGACAAAAAGGTGGTTAGAATTACTGAAGGATTATGACATGAGTATTCTTTACCACCCAGGTAAGGCTAATGTGGTTTCTGATGCTTTAAGCGGGTTATCTATGGGTAGTACCACCCATGTTGAGGAAGAAAAGAGAGAGTTAGTGAAAGATGTGCATAGACTTGCACGCTTGGGAGTCCGACTAATGGATTCCACAGAAAGAGGAGTGGTGGTGATGAATGGAGCTGAATCATCATTAGTGTCAGAAGTGAAAGACAAGCAAGAACAAGATCCCATTTTGTTTGAATTGAAGGCAAATGTTCATAAGAAAAAATTATTAGCTTTTGAACAATAGGGAGATGGCGTATTGAGATATCAAGGTAGATTGTGTATACCAATGGTGGATGGACTCCAAGAGAGGATTATGGAGAAAGCTCATAGTTCCATCTATTCCATTCATCCGAGTTCCACAAAGATGTATCGCGATTTGAGAGAAGTTTATTAGTGGAATAGTATGAAGAAGGGCATTGCAGAATTTGTTGATAAGTGTCCGAATTGCCAACAAGTTAAAGTAGAGCACCAAAGGCCCCGTGGTTTGGCTCAGAATATAGAACTTCTAGAATGGAAGTGGGAGATGATTAATATGGATTTCATCACAGGTTTACCAAGGTCTCGCAGGCAGCATGATTCGATTTGGGTGATTGTTGACAGAATGACAAAATCAGCCCACTTTTTGCCAATAAAGACTACCCATTCAACAGAGAATTATGCTATGCAATATATTCAAGAGGTAGTAAGACTTCATGGAGTCCCTATTTTGATTATATCAGAGAGAGGTGCACAATTTACTACACAGTTTTGGAAGTCATTCAAAAAAGTCTTGGGTTCAAAAGTGAATTTGAGTACTGCATTTCATCCTCAGACAGATGGTCAAGCAGAGTGCACTATTCAAACCTTAAAGGATATGTTGAGGGCTTGTGTGATTGATTTAAAAGGTAATTGGGATGATCACCTACCTCTTATTGAGTTTGCTTACAACAATAGTTACCACTCTAGCATCCAAATGGCTCCTTATGAAGCTCTTTATGGGAGAAGAAGTAGATCTCCTGTTGGATGGTTTTAAGTTGGTGAAGCAGGATTGATAGGACTAGATTTAGTTCATCAAACTATGGAGAAGGTGAAAGTGATTCAAGAGAGGTTCAAAACGGCGCAGAGTCGTCAGAAATCCTACATTGATATTAGGAGAATGGAGTTAGAGTTTGAAGTAGATGATTGGGTATATCTTAAAGTTTCACCCATGAAATGTGTTATGAGATTTGGTAAGAAGGGGAAGTTTAGTCCCCGGTATATTGGCCCTTACAGAATATCGAAAAGGGTAGATAATGTAGCTTGTGAGCTGGAGTTATCACAAGAGTTAGCCGCGGTTCATCCGGTCTTTCACATCTCCATGTTGAAGAATTGTATGGGTGATCCTTCATTAATCATACCTACTGAAGATATTGGGATCAAGGATATCTTGTCTTATGAGGAGATTCATGTCCAGATTCTAGATTGTCAAGTTCATAAGTTAAGGACTAAGAAAGTAACATCAATCAAAGTCCTTTGGAGGAACCAATTTTTTAAGGAAGTAACTTGGGAAGCTGAGGAAGATATGAAGAAGAGATACCCACATCTCTTTGAAACTGGAGAAATTCCAGATCAAGGTACTAATTTTTTTCTTAGTACTCTTTAATTATGAGATTGCATGTTCTATTTGCATTGCTTGTTGGGTGTTTGAGTTGAATGTTACATGTTACACCCTTAGCCTACTAAGAGTAAGCTCATTGGAGCACTAATGTTCCCAAGGGGGAGATATTGCAACACCCCGTAACTAGAAAGAACTATCAAGAAGTTTAAAATTGGAAATAGTCATTTTTGGAAAGTGTAAAGAAAATCTGGAAACTGTTGAGTGTGTTAAAGTTGAGTTTTTGGTCAACTTCAAACAACCATAACTTCTAACTCAGGATGAGTTAGGTGTGTTTCCAGATATTTTAGAAAATATCTTGGAATAATTTTTCCAAGGCCGCCGAGTTTGTGCGATTTCGAGTTCATATGAGCGAAATATGCCCATTCGAAGTTGGATTGTTCGAATAAGAAATGTCCAATCCGGATTTTAGAAGGGTAGTTTGGTCTTTTCGTTACCCTTTTATTTTGATTCATTTTTGGTAATTACTTAAGGGTCTAAACTGAACTTGGTCAGTTTATGCTTTTATGATATTGAGTTAGGGTTTTAGAAAAGAGAAAAAAAGAAGAGAAAGGAGGAGAAGAAGCAAGAATTGTAAAGATCTTCACGAATCGCTTGTGGATTTCGTCAAGGGGTGATCAGTACGAGGTATGTGAGTTCACACAGCATTGGGTTCGTTCACTCACGCGCCAAAAATATTTAATTTAGCGTGAATTCGTCCTAAAAGTTGAAAGTTTGAATGTTCTTGATCTGTGTTCTTGAATTTACTTTCGTTCTTGAATTTGGGATGATATTGAGGAATTCTTGAGAGTTTAAGGTCAATTTTAGAGTTGTTTTGAGTTTGGTTCTTGGGTACACTTGTTGGGTATCTGAATCTAAAGTGGCTTTGAGAAGAAGAATTGAATTTAGGCGAATTGGGGTTAGAAAATAAAGAAGGAACAATTCGGCAGAATCTGGGAGCCAGGTCCGCGTCGCAAACCTGTTCCTCAGATTTGAAAATTTCTCTTCGCGTTGTGGAGCGGTCACGGACCATTCTGTCTCAAGATTAATTTCGCAACCAAAAATTTAAATACATCTCCGCATCGCAGACTAACTTTCAGGCAGTGATTTCTTGATCTTTTCTCGTGTTTAACTATCTTAAAACACTCCTAAACATCATGAGATCTTTCTTATCACAAATCACAATCCTTGAATCCATAATTCAATTCAAGGACTAGTTAAGAGTCAAGTCAAGAAAAGTACATAGAGTCTTTCACAAATGTTTTAACTTTTTTTTAAGACTTGAGTTTTGAGTTGAGTAAAGAGTAAAGAGTAAAGTTTGAAGTTCATTTCTTTAAAGAAGAAAATGGGGACTATGTATTCTCAAAGAGTTTAAAATGTTTTCACATTTAAATAAGAACGGAAACTGAGATTTACAAAGAGCCTTTGAGCTAGTTTTTAGAAAAGAGTAATCGCTAGGAAACTTTGATTTCCAAGATAGCCTTTGAGCTAAGTTTTTGAGCAATTATCTCAACTCACAAAAGAAGTATGTTTTTTAAGCATAAGAGCTAGTAATCTATTTTGGGAGTAGTATTGAGCACTGATATGGGGGAGAGTTCAGACAACTCACAACCCCCATAAACCATGTAGCCATCATGGGTAGAAAATGGTCATACTCTTTAGATGATTCTTTTAGTACTTTTTAGCATAGACTTGTGGATCCACTTAGTAGTTCAGGTTCTATACCCTCAACAAGGTATAGGACGACCCTGGTAGCGTGAGGCAAAACGTTGTATCATCACAGTAGCTCTTACGTAATGGTTATCAGTTAGACAAAACTCCCACAGAATTACTTGTATTATTATATACACAGTTTATTGTATTTTTACATACATTTAAGAGTTATATGTATCTTTGAATAGTATAGAGTTGATATCATGTTTTAAACAACTTTTCTTTATATTGCGCTTGTTTTAAACTTTTATATTGAAATGAGTTCAATTATGTTGAGTTGAGTTGAGCCAGGTAAGTTCTTCAGTTCCTTTCAAGCTTATGTCTTGTTTTATTCCCCTCGCATACTCGTGCATTTAATGTACTGATACCATTTTGCCTGCATCTTATTATGATGTAGACACAGGTAACCAGGATCATCATCCAGTGCCTCGTTGATCCAGTTGAGCATTCAGAGTCAGTTGGTGAGCCTTCTTGCTTTCCGGAGGGCTCCGTTGTTATCATTTGCATTTGGTATTTCATTTGTTAGGATGATCAGGGGTCTTGTCCTGACATTCATCTCAATTGTTTTAGAGGCTTCATAGACAATCAGATGTTAGTTTTTGAGTCTTCTATTTCCTATTTTAATGGTTGAGACTTGAGTAGCCATTTTGGCTAGTTTGAATGATTTCTTTAAAAGGCATTCTAAGTTATTTCATAAGTTCCTTATTTGAGGTATTTCTGATGTTTAAGTCTTCCTCTGAGTATGTAAGCCAGGCCAGGGTTCATTTGGGGCTAGCAATGGTACTCGAGTGCCAACCACGTCTGGGGTGTAGGCTAGGGGTGTGACAATTTTAGAGGCTTCATAGACAGTAGTTGTTGAGAAGTCTTTTTTTCTCATTTCCCTTGTTAATGTCTTAAATACTATGAATTGAACACTGATGTTCATTTGAGTATACTGAGTAAACTATTTTATTGATTATATTCCTATGAGTCGAGTTTGTTTTGAGATTTCTATTTCAACTGAGTAGTGAGCCAAACCAAGGGTTCGCTTGGGGACTAGCAACAGTTTTCGAGTGTCAACCACGTCCAGAGTGTAAACCAGTGCGTGACAAAACTTTTAACTAATTGATACTTATGGTACATTGTTTAAATTAATTTTTTTCTATGAGGTAAGCTTCTTATTTAGCGTCTTAAGTGTTAGGATTTTCTATCTATTTCATGCAAATTTTAATTATTTCTAAACAATAACATGTAACTTTTAATGAATATACTCATGACATATATTAATCAATATTTGAATCAGTAAATACCATATAACAAGTTCTTTTTTATGATAATGATTTTGAAGTAAAAGAAACTAATATGAAATATATCTTAATAATATTTGTAGACATTGAAATTTTGTGGGACTCTACAAGACGCATTCAATTTGAGTTGGGACTCTACAAGGTATGTTGAATTCCAATTAGGGATTCTTGAAGGCTACTCAACCCTAAAACCTAGTTCATGCCTATATAAAGGGTACTATATTCCCGTGAAAGGGCATGTCAAATATTTTGCAAATTCATGAAATATTCATAAAAAGATCAAATTCAAATAATCCTAGTTCAAGAAATACGCTACTAACGGCCCTCGAATCATGGATAAATTTCATGAGAGAAAAATCAAGGGAGGAACAAAATTGTATCTACATGTTTTTATCAATAAAATCATGTTTCCTCATATTTTATTTGTGATTGCAATTTATTTTGTGTCACATTAAAATTTGTTGCAAACAAAATTAACATGCCCAGTGGGACCAAATCTGTTGTTCAACTCTTCTCTCACATATCAAATCTGCAAATCACAAGCCTTACAGCAAGGCGCATTTTTAGACATTGAAATTTTGTGGGACTCTATAAGACGTGTTCAATTCGAGTTGGAACTCTACAAGGTGTGTTGAATTGCAATTAGGATTCTTGGAGGTTACTGAACCCTAAACCCTAGTACTAGCATATATAAAGGGTATTATATTCCCTTGTAAAGGCATCTCAAATATTCCACAAATTCATAGAATATTCAAGAAGAGATCAGATTTAAATCATCCTAGTTCGAGAAATACACCACCAATGACCCTCGAATCATGGATAAATCTCATGAGAGAAGAATCAAGGGAGGACTAGAATTGTACCTACGTATTTATCAATAGAGCTATGTTTCTCCATATTTTATTTGTGGTTGCAATATATTTTGTTTCACTTTAAAATTTCTTACAAACAATTTTACATAGTTTAAATTAATAAATAATTTATATATGGTAAAGTTTTAATAGCCTTATTTTTAATTAGTTTCAAAATCCCACATAATAGGATAATAATTAAATTACAATTACTTAAGAAAAATACTAAACATCAGTTTGATCTATTATAGAATATTTTTAATGAAGAGAAAATCAATCAACATTGTTTGCAAAATCTTCATGTTCTTACCATAATATAGATTTAGATAAATGGAGCTTACCGAAATATAGTGTGTATGTATATCAAACTATAATGGGTCTTGAATATGTTGAGTCGTGCTAATAAATAAAATAACATATTTGAAAGTTTAGTATTTTAAAATAAGATTATGAAAACAAAAAGGATAAAAGGAATTTTAATTGCAAATTTTATTTGTTTTTAAAAAATAATATGTAACTCTTAATGAATATGATCATGACATATAGTAATCAACACTTGAATTAGTAAATACTTGAATAAGATCATGACATATCGTAGTCAACCCTTGAGTCAGTAAAAACCACGTAGCAAGTTCTTTTTCTTTTTGATGATGATGATGATTCCGAAGTATAAAAAAATTAATATGGAATATATTTAAATTATATTACATTGTTTAAATAAACAAGATGTATGTATGGTAAAGATTTAATAGCTTTATCTTCTATTAATTTCAAAATCCTACATAATAGGATAATAATTAAGTGACAACTATTTAAGAAAAAAATACTAAACAACAATTTGGTCTATTATAGAATATATTTAATGAAGGGCAAAAAGGCAATCAAGATTATTTGTAAAAGCTTTCATGTTCTTACTATAATATAAATATAGATAAATATAGCCTACCAAAATATATTGTGTATGTACATCAACTTGTAATGGGCCTTGATATGTTGATTCGTGGTAATAAATAAAATAACATATTCGAAAGTTTAGTATTTTTATATGAAGATTTCAAAAACTCAAATCCTACCTACACAAAACTCAATTTTCATATTAGGATTCTTGCAGGCTACTCAACCCTAAACCCTAGTTCATGCCTATATAAAGGGTACTATATTTCCTTGAAAAGACATCTCATATATTTCACAAATTCATAAAATATTCATAAAGAGATCAAATTCAAATAATCCTAGTTCGAGAGATACGCCACTATTACCCTCAAATCATAGATAAATCTCCACAACGATAGAGAAGTAGAAATACGAGAACAAAAGATAATAAATAAGCGGAAGACTTTAATTAAGACTCAACACTACCCAGAATTTGGTTGTCACATGTACAAACCTCTAAATACAGAATTTGAATAAAAATATACAAGTCTCAGAGTATAGTTCTCGAATAGAACAAAACTAAAAGTAAAGATAACTCAAGGGCACGTCTGGAATAAACCGCTACCTCTCGAGTATGTCCCGAAGCTCAATCTGCTAAAGAAAATACTAAGCCGAATCTGAGAGAGAGCTGTCAACCTACACAATTGTGTAGAAGCAAGGGTGAGTACCGAAAACCACAGGTACTCGCAAGTAACTCTAAACTAAGTAAAACTAGCAGCTACAAACAACTCCTTTCAATCCCAACCGAACCACCAAAACTTCAATCTAGCAGCAAAGCAACCAACCTATACTAAACAGATCATATTCAACAGCTAGATCCAACAGTATATCCTCATCAACCTCAGATCAACAAATAAGAGAAAGTAGATCAAATTCCACATAAGAAGGGTAAACCGATACAATCCATACATCACAGATAAAGATAAGGAAAATGCGATGCAAAATGCAATAATGATGTCATGTAGTCGTGATGCATGTCTATCCTACGATACACATCTGTTGACGTAATCAGTCCGCGCTGAATACTCAAATCAGAACCCATGGGGGCCACACATGGACCATGTATCACCGCCGAAACCAGATCCCATCGGCATCCAAATCGCTAGCCGGAGCTAGTCCATCTCATATATTTCTAGCCGGAGCTAGTCTCAACTGTGTCTCATATCCATCCATCCTCATATCAGTGTCTCAGAACTCATGCAACAGATAGTTCACACATGGGATAAATAATGAGTATGCACATGTCATCAATCACAATCATATCACAATCGCATCATAGTATTACATATCACATGTCTCAATCACAACCATATCA
>NC_064287.1:38459107-38528075 GCF_019186545.1 Solanum stenotomum
TCATCCTCAATCCCCATTACTCCCCAACACAATTAGGAAAGTAGTCATGCGTAGTCTAAGAGTTTTACAAAGTTTGGAAGCCACTTGCCTTAAAACGAACTCCAAAAGTTACTTGACTTGAGCCTTTCCTTTCCGAGTATAATCCGGTTCACGATAATCTATTCAAACAATTATTCACAATCACAATTCGAGTCCAATGACACCAAAATCAAGAAATTTAGGGAAAAAGGGCAAAACGGTCCAAAAGTCTCATATCGGAAAATGATACCCAAATCTGGAAATTTTTGATGTAAAATGATCCTTAAAGTATTTGGAAGCTAATGGTGAAAACCAATTTGAAAACGAAGTTGAAATCAATTCACAAACTCAATTTGAAGGAAAATCCACGTTCTTGAAGAAGCCTAAAATATTCGGATCCGAAACCCCGACTCGAAAATGAAATATCTCTTGAAAAACATCTTACTCATGCTTAGATAAGTTCAAATATGAAATTTCATCAAAAACGGAGTTAAGATCGACCTTGAAATTCAAATTCCGTCGATTTCATTGAGTCCGAAATGTCATTTTCAAGCTAGTAGCATATTTGGTTTGTGTTCGGGAAGTGCCAAATGAGTTTTGGGTGAGCTTTTAAGCTTCTTGGATGCTTTGACCCTATTTCAGCAAATTGTGGCAACTAAAGGGTTCATTATTAGTTTTAAAGGACGAAAAATTATTTCGAAAGTTCTGATATTTCGAGCATGAATTATAGGACTTATCTGCAAATTTTGGTGTATGTTCGCTAACCCAAGTTTGGACTTTTATCGCAAATAAGAAATAATTATTTACCGAGTAGAAATGATATTTAACTGGGCAAACGAGCATGAAATTGAGCTCCGATTGAACGAGCAGGTCCGTATCATTATTTAAGGCATTTACAAAAAAGAATCGGGTCATTTCACTATCGTATGAGGAAATTACGGCCTTTTTAGTGAAAGATTAACTGATGTTTTTCTGGTGCATAACAGCCATGCACTGTTATAAAAATCTCAGATTGTGTTCATTTGGTATTTTGAGCATATCGGGAGTTCTAGAGATCGGAATGGAGCGATTCTTGCGGGTTTCTTCTTGAATTAATATGAGGGTTAGTATTCAATCTTTAATTCGACATTTTCTCATAATTTATGTATCTGGTTTTCTTTTCCTATCCGTAAATCTCTTGGGAAAAATTGGGTTACCCTCAAATCATGGATAAATCTTATGAGAGAGGAATTAAGAGAGGAACATAATTGTACCAACATATTTTTATCAATAAAATCATGTTTCCTCATATTTAATTTGTGATTGCAATTTATTTTGGGTCACTTTAAAATTGTTGCAAACAAAATTGGCATTCCTAGTGGGACCAAATATGCCCTTCGTTTTTTCTCTCACAGATCAAATCTGCATATCTGAAATAACAAAACCGCAAAGGTGGAATAATTAGTATTTCAACCTTCATCTTTGAGTTTCAACAAGTCTACACTCTCACAAGTCTTAAAGAATGGGGCATTTTTAGACATTAAAATTTCGTGAGACTCTACAAGACATGTTCAATTCGAGTTGAGACTCTACAAGTTGTGTTGAATTCCAATTAGGATTCTTGGAGGCTACTCAACCCTAAACCCTAGTTCATGTCTATATAAAGGGTACTATATTGCCTTGAAAAGACATCTCAAATATTCAACAAATTCATAGAATATTGATAAATAGATCAAATTCAAATCATCCTATTTCGAGAAATACGCCACTAACGACCCTCAAATCATGGATAAATCTTAAGAGAGAAGAATCGAGGAGGAATAGAACCGTACCTACATATTTATCAATAAAGTTATGTTTCTTCATATTTTATTTGTGATTGCAATATATTATGTGTTACTTTAAAATTTGTTGCAATCAATTTTACATAGTTTAAATTAATAAAGAATTTATATATGATAAAGTTCTAATAGCCTTATCTTCTATTAGTATCAAAATCCTGCATAATAGGATAATAATTAAATTACAAATACTTAAGAAAAATACTAAACATCAATTTGATCTATTATTGAATATTTTTAACGAAGAGAAAATCAATCAACATTGTTTGTAAAAATTATCATGTTCTTACCATAATATAGATTAAGATAAATGGAGCTTACCAAAATATAGCGTGTGTATATCAACCTATAATGGGTCTTGATATGTTGAGTCGTGGTAGTAAATAGAATATCATATTTGAAAGTTTAGTATTTTATAATAAGATTCCGAAAACAAAAAGGATGAAAGGAATTTTAATTGCAAATTTTTTAAACAATAATATGTAAGTCTTAATGAATATGATCATGACATATAGTAATTAACACTTGAATTAGTAAATACTTGAATATGATCATGACATATCGTAGTCAACCCTTGAGTCAATAAATACCACGTAGCAAGATCTTTTTCTTTTTGATGATGATGATGATTCCAAAGTAAAAAAAAATTAATATGGAATATATTTTAATTATATTACATAGTTTAAATAAACAAAGAATGTATATATATATATGGTAAAGATTTAATAGCTTTATCTTCTATTAATTTCAAAATCCAACATAATAGGATAATAATTAAGTGACAACTATTTAAGAAAAAAATACTAAACAACAATTTGGCCTATTATAGAAATATATTTAATGAAGGGCAAAAAGTCAATCATGATTATTTGTAAAAACTTTCATGTTCTTACTATATATAAATATAGACAATAGAGCCTACCAAAATATAGTGTGTATGTACATCAACTTGTAATGGATATTGATATGTTGATTCGTGGTAATAAATAAAATACCATATTTGAAAGTTTAGTATTTTCAAAAGAAGATTTCAAAAACGAACAATATAAAAGGAACGATTCAAATCCTAATCCTACCTACACAAAACTTAATTTTCATATTGGAACATCTCATCAAATGGACTCAACCATTGTCAATGAAATTTATGTGTTTCCCCACATTTGTAATGCTAAAAGAGGTCCCGTTGGTTCATCCATTTCAGGTAACAATTTTAGTTTGGAGATTAATCTAATTGGTAAGCATGCTTACACTTGTGGTGACAATATTGTTGAAGAGTGTCACTCTAATGATACGTGTGGTACTTATACATATAAGTCATTATCATGGGATATTTTTGACAAAGACATTTTGGCATTTGATTTTCCTTATCCATTAGAAAAGTTTAAGTGCGATGGGCTGATAAAATTTTGGAGAGCAAAGATGATCTTATCCAACAAATCTTGGAGTTTGTTCTTTCATTGGAGAACGTTACGCCTCATTTTCAAGATGACGATAGTGTTTGTGTCATCCTGATATTTGTTAAGAAAGCTTTTGTTCCTCCTCAAGAATTTGAACTTACTAAATTGAATATGTTTTTCCATTATTATGAAAACTTTGCACCAATACTTTGGAATAAAGTTAACGACGAAATCAAGAGATATTTGGGACAGGATTCATCATGTTTGTATGAAGAATTCCAATTCCTAAATGATTTCGTGGAAACGATTGCAAGGACGTCAGTTAATTGGAGAACCTATTTCAATGAGGATTGCGAAAGGGCACTAATAGATTCTTTAGTTGAGGTTGCTAGGAGGGAATTCATGGCATTGCCTGCAGTAAGATCAATTATGCGATATTTACAGAAAGTATATTTTACTGAAAACGAATTGACAGAGGAGTGTTCGATATGCATGAGCAGATACTTACCAGGTTCGGAAGCATACAACATGCCTTGTAACCATAGTTTCCATTCTGGATGCCTTGCGACCTGGCTTCTAAAGACACCAAGTTGTCCTATGTGTCGATTCAAGTTGCCACCAACGGAGTAAAAATAGAAGTAGTCATCCCTTTCTGGCTATTTGTAATTTGCACCGTTGTTTTCGGTTACCTTGTTATTCAAATTCTCAGTTGTAATTCAAGTACATTAAGTATTAATATATATAGGTATTTATGTGGGAAATTGGTTTGTTTCACCTCTAATTAACCTTACTTTTCTTGTTTTCTGTAAGGAAATTATGATGTAGTCTGTAAACCTGTTGCAATTATCTTTCCATAATTATAAGTTTAGTCTACAAGTAATTAGGAAATTGGATTCCAAAATTGAAAAGGAAAAAGAAAGGTTAAGTGCCTATTTGGAATTTGTATTTTTGGAAAAAAGAATCCAAAAAAGGAAAATGATTAAAAAAAAGAGTCAAATCCTAATCCTACACAAAAATTTAAAATCAAACCATAGGAATGGAAACCTTCTTTCTCTTATCTCTCTTTTCTTTTTAGCTAGAGCGTAGAAAATAGTTTTAACCTGAAAACCAATTCCTGGATAATTGATTCGGCATCTGACCTTGACCTCGACCTAAGACCCGACCCCCATCTCAACCCCAACTCCATACTCGACCCCAACACCAACCCCGACCCAAGACCCGACTTAGGCCTCAACTCAAGACCCAACCTCAACCCCAATCTTAACCCATGACCCTACCCCAACCCTGATCTAAGACCTGACCTTAACCTCAACCTGGGACCTGACTTCGACCACTACCCGAGACCTGACCCCAACCTCGACTTGAGACCTTACCTCGACCTTGACCTGAGACACCAACCCCATCTCTGAACCCAACACCTAACATCGACCCCTACTTGACCATGATCGTGACCATGGCCTGAGATCAAACCCTAATTTGTGACACGACCCAAACCTAAGACCTTAAGTGTCCCCAACCCCAAGGCAGTCCTAATCTTAACCCCAGACCCATACCGACCTGAGACCCTAACATGAGACCTGACCCCAACTAGTGACCCTACCCTGACCTGACCACGGCCCGGACCTCTCAATCCCAACCTCGACCAGAAACCCCAACGTGAGACATGACCCCAATAGCGAACTAAAAATTGACATAAGACATGAGATATGTGACCTGATCCCGACCCCAACCCCAAACCTTCATCAAACCTTGACATTGACACTTGACTTCGATTTATGAACCCTAATTTGACATTGACACTCAAATCGAGATCCCAACCCGAGACCCGACCCTTAATTAAAACTTAATCCTAACACAAGATTCAACCCCAACCCTAACCATAGACCCAATTTGAATTTGAGACCCTAACTTGATACCTGACCCGGACCCCTATCCCAAACCTTGATCCAACCTTGAAATCGACATTTGACGTCAAATTTCCAAACCTTAATTCGACATTGAACATTTGAATTGAGATCTCAACTTGAGACTCGACCACGACCTCAGACCTTATCTCAGACTTGAGATCCAACCCCAATCTAAGACCCTGATCCAAGAAATGACAGCGACCTGAGAACTAAACCTAACTCAGATTTGATTCTCACCTGAGACCCAACCTGAAACCTGAGACCCTGAACATTGCTCCAACATTAACATCAACACTTAATGTTCGATTTCCATACATCTATTCAACATTGACACCCCAATCGAGAGCCAACACCAAAATTGAGACTTGACTACGAACTAGGACCTGACCCTAACTTGGGACCCAACTTTCAAAATTGGATCTGTCTTCGACATTCAACCGTAATATCCAACCCCGACACCCAATTCAAAATCTCATTTCAACACTTGATTTGAGACCCGACCTCGACTCTCAACCCAAAATTTGACCTCTAATTCTAACTCGAGATCGGACCCTTACTCAATCCAAAACTCAGAAGTTGGGTCTCGAATTAAGATCGAGAGTTGGGTCTCAAATTGAGAACTAGGAGTCGGATCTAAAATTATTATTGATAAGGATGGAAAGTTGAGGTGTGAGGTTCAAAATAATTTTGGAAAATGGTTTCCTTACTTTTTTTAAGAAGAGACATTTTCCTTAAATTTGAGGAAAATAAGTTGATTTGGAAAATATTTTCCAAAACATTTGTGCCTACCAAACATGAAAATATTGAAAAATATTTTCCTTCATACAAACACACCCTAAATTGAGTCATCCATTGCTAGAGAAATTTGTGTGTTTCTCAAAATTTTTAATGCTATAAGATGCCCTCCTAGTCCACCAGTTTTAGGTAATAATTTTAACTTGGAGATTGATATACTTGCCAAGCATGCTTACACTTGTGGTGACAACAATGTCAAAGAGTGCCAATTTGGTACTAGGTGGAAATACAAGTACAAGTCATTATCATGGGATATTGTTGACATAGAGCTTTCGGTATATTATTTTTCTTATCCATTAGAAAAGTTTATGTGAGATGGTGTTGATAAAATTTTGTAGAACAACGATGATTTGATCCAACAAATCTTGGAGTTTACTCGTACTGTGCAAAATGTCCTCCTTTTTCACAATGATGATACAGTTTATGTGAGTCTAATATTTGCTAAGCACAAATCTCTATCTCCTTAATAATTTCAACTTACCCAAGCGAGAATTTTTGCAGAGCATTATGAAAGCACTACAACAATACTTTGGCCACAAGTTCGTGCCACAATCAACATATTGGGATGTGGATCAACTTTGTATGAAGAATTTCAGTGCCTAGAAGGTTATGTAGTAGAAATTGTGAGGCATTCAATTAATTGGAGAATGTGTATCGATGAGAATTGTGAATGGGTACTAATAGAGTCTTTGATTGAGCATGCTAGGAGGGAATTCAAATTGATGCCTACAGTAAGATCTTTCCACAAAACGAATTTATAGATGAGTGTTCCATAGGTATTGGGAGTTACTTGCCTGAACAAGAAGCATACAACATTCCTTGCAATCACACTTTCCATTCTGGCTACATTGATACTTTGCTTCTTAAAACCCCAAGTTGTCCTATGTGTTGTTACACGTGTAAATGCTTTTACATCTATAATGAGAGGAAACCTTGATTATTAAATGAGTTCATGAGGAGTTTTGAACATCATCTCTTTTAAGAGAATCTTTTGAGTAATAATCTCAAAGTTTGAGGATGAGGAAATATTTTTAAACATATGAGCATGAGTTATATTATTGGGAGTAGTATTGAGCACCGATATGGAGATGAGTTCAGACAACTCAAAGTCCTCATAAACCATGTATGCCAATATGGGTAAAGGGTCATACTTTTAAATGTCCTTATTGCTTTTAAAAATAGCTTAGTGGATCCACTTAGTTGAAGATGTCTTATACCCTGGCAAGGTATAAGACAGTTCTGCCAGCGTTGGCGAGACGTTGTATCATGACATAGCTCATAGTGATGGTTGTCGGTTAGAGAATCTCCCAAATAAGAGTAAAGAGTCATTATTGTATTTTTAAATACATTGAGTTGTTATTTACTGTTTAAAAGGCTTTCGTTTTACTACATCTTTATTTTTGCTTTTATATTAAATTG
Source organism: Solanum stenotomum (assembly GCF_019186545.1). NCBI lineage: Eukaryota > Viridiplantae > Streptophyta > Magnoliopsida > Solanales > Solanaceae > Solanum > Solanum stenotomum. The sequence goes on from NC_064287.1 coordinate 38,466,464, forward strand.
AGTTGAGTATCCTTGAGTTGAGTTGAATTGATTTGAGTTGACTTGAGATGATGTGAGTATATTCTTTTTTTTTCTCAGTTCAAGCTTATGTCTATGCTTTTGGAATTCCCTTTGCACGCTCATACATTCCATATATTGACGCCAATTGGCCTGCATCTTTTCATGATGTAGATACAGGTAGTCAGGGTAATCAATAGGCGCTCTGTTGATACCACTTGTTGTTCAATGTTTCTTTGGTGAGCCTTCTTGCTTCCGGAGGATTTCCCATTTATCTTTCAGTTTTGTTAGGATGTTGTGGGTCTAGTCTCGACATTCATCTCATTTCCCTTGTTGATGTTTTAAATACTGTGAGTTGAACACTTATGCTCGTTTGAGTATACTGAGTAAACTATTTCATTTATTATATTTCTATGAGTCGAGTTTGTTTTGAGATTTCTATTTCAACTGAGTAGTGAGTCAAGCCAAAGGTTCGCTTGGGGAGCACCAATGGTTCTCGAGTGTCGGCCACGTCCAAGGTGTAGACTCAGGGCGTGACAAAACTCTTAACTTAAATTTATAATATATTTCTATGAGGTAAGCTTTTTACTTAGTGTTTTAAAGCATTAGGATTTTCTATCTATTTCATGAAAATTTTAATTGTTTCTAAACAATAACATGTAACTTTTAATGAATATGATCATGACATATAGTAATCAATACTTGAATCGGTAAATACCATATCACAAGTTCTTTTTGATGATAATGATTTCGAAGTACAAAAAAAATTAATATGAAATAAGTTTTAATTATATTTGTAGACATTGAAATTTGGTGGAACTCTACAAGGCGTGTTTAATTTGAGTTAGGACTCTACAAGGTATGTTGAATTCCAATTAGGATTCTTGGAGGCTAGTCAATCCTAAACTCTAGTTCATGCCTATATAAAGGGTACTATAATTTCTTGAAAAAAAATCTCAAATATTTCACAAATTCATGAAATATTCATAAAAAGATCAAATTCAAATAATCCTAGTTCGAGAGATACGCCACTAACGACCCTCGAATCATGGATAAATCTTATGAGAGATGAATTAAGGGAGGAACATAATTGTACCTACATATTTTTATCAATAAAATCATGTTTCCTCATATTTAATTTGTTATTGCGGTTTATTTTGGGTCACTTTAAAAAAAATTGCAAACAAAATTAGCATTTCCAGTGAAACCAAATATGCCCTTCAATTTTTCTCTCTTAGATCAAATATGCAAATATGAAATAACAAAACCGTAAAGGTGGAATAATTAGTATTTCAACCTTCGTCTTTGAGTTTCAACAAGTCTACACTCTCACAAGTCTTAAAGCATGGGGTATTTTCAGACATTGAAATTTTGTGAGACTCTACAAGACATATTCAATTCGAGTTGAGACTCTACAAGTTGTGTTGAATTCCAATTAGGATTCTTGGAGGCTACTCAACCCTAAACCCTAGTTCATGTCTATATAAAGATTGCCTTGAAAAGACATCTCAAATATTCAACAAATTCATAGAATATTGATAAATAGATCAAATTCAAATCATCCTATTTCGAGAAATACATCACTAACGACCCTCAAATCATGGATAAATCTTATGAGAGAAGAATCAAGGAGGAATAGAACCGTACCTACATATTATCAATAAAGATATGTTTCTTCATATTTTATTTGTGATTGCAATATATTTTGTGTTACTTTAAAATTTGTTACAAACAATTTTAAGTTTAAATTAATAAAGAATTTATATATGATAAAGTTCTAAAAGCCTTATCTTCTATTAGTATCAAAATCCCGCATAATAGGATAATAATTAAATTACAAATTCTTAAGAAAAATACTAAACATCAATTTGATCTATTATTGAATATTTTTAACGAAGAGAAAATCAATCAACATTATTTGTAAAAATCTTCATGTTCTTACCATAATACAGATTTAGATAAATGGAGCTGACCGAAATATAGAGTGAATGTATATCAACCTATAATGGGTCTTGAAATGTTGAGTCGTGGTAATAAATAAAATACCATATTTGAAAGTTTAGTATTTTATAATAAGATTCCGAAAACAAAAAGGATAAAAGGAATTTTAATTGCAAATTTTATTTGTTTTTAAACAATAATATGTAAGTCTTAATGAATATGATCATGACATATAGTAACCAACACTTGAATTAGTAAATACTTGAATATGATCATGGCATATTGTAGTCAACCCTTGAGTCAGTAAATACCACGTAGCAAGTTCTTTTTCTTTTTGATGATGATGATGATTCCGAAGTAAAAAAAATAATTAATATGGAATATATTTTAATTATATTACATAGTTTAAATAAACAAAGAATGTATATATATGGTAAAGATTTAATAGCTTTATCTTCTATTAATTTCAAAATCCAACATAATAGGATAATAACTAAGTGACAACTATTTAAGAAAAAATACTAAACAACAATTTGGCCTATTATAGAATATGTTTAATGAAGGGCAAAAAGTCAATCAAGATTATTTGTGAAAACCTTCATGTTCTTACTATAATATGAATATAGATAAATATAGACTACCAAAATATAGTGTGTATGTACATCAACTTGTAATGGGCCTTGATGATTCGTGGTAATAAATAAAATACCATATTTGAAAGTTTAATATTTTTATAAGAAGATTTCAAAAACCCAAATCCTACCTACACAAAACTCAATTTTCATATTGGAACATTTCATCAAATTGACTCATCCATTATCAATGAAATTTATGCGTTTTCCCATATTTGTAATGCTAAAATAGGTCCCGCTGGTTCATCATTTCCAGGTAACAATTTTAGTTTGGAGATTAATCTAATTGCTAAGCATGCTTACACTTGTGGTGACAACATTATCGAAGAGTGCCACTTTAATGCTACGTGTGGTAGTTATAAATATAAGTCATTATCGTGGGATATTTTTGACAAAGACATATTGGCATTTGATTTTCCTTATCCATTAGAAAAGGTTAAGTGGGATGGTGTTGTTAAGATTTTGGAGAGAAAAGATGATCTTATCCAACGAATCTTGGAGTTTGTTCATACATTGGAGAACTTTACGCCTTCTTACCAAGATGATGATACGATTTGTGTCAACCTGATATTTGTTAAGAAATTTTTTGTTCCTCATGAAGAATTTGAACTTACCAAAATGAATATTATTTTCAATTATTATGAAAACATTGCAGCAATACTTTGGAATAAAGTTTGCAACAAAATCAAGGGATATTTGGGAGAGGACTCATCTTCTTTGTATGAAGAATTTCAATGCCTAGAAGATTTCATGGAAACAATTGTAAAGGAGACAACTAATTGGAGAACCTATTTCAATGGGGATTGTGAAATGGTACTAATAGATTCTTTAGTTGAGGTTGCTAGGAGGGAATTCATGTCAATGTTTGCAGTAAAATCAATTATGCAATACTTACAGAAAGTAGATTTTACTGAAAACGAATTGACAGAGGAGTGTTCGATATGCATGAGCAGGTACTTACATGGTTCAGAAGCATACAACATGCCTTGCAACCATAGTTTCCATTCTGACTGCATTGAGACTTGGCTTCTAAAGACACCAAGTTGTGCTATGTGTCGATTCAAGTTGCCACCAACTGAGTAAAAATAGAAGTCTTTATCCCTTTCTGGCTATTTGTAATATGCATAGTTGTTTTTGTTACCTTGTTATTCAAATTCTCAGTTGTAATTCGAGTACATTAAGTATTAATATATAGAAGTATTTATGTGGGAAATTGGTTTGTTTCAGCTCTAATTAATCTTATTTTTCTTGTTTTCTGTAAGGAAATTATGATGTATTCCGTAAACCTACACAAAAAGGAAAATGATTAAAAAAAGAGTCAAATCTTAATCCTACACAAAAATTGAAAATCAACTTCTCTTTACTCTCTTTTCTTTATAGCTAGAGAGTAGAAAATATTTCTTAGGAAAATAGTTTCTAACCTGGAAACCAATTCCTGGATAATTGATCTGACATTTGACCCTGACCCTGACCCGAACCCCAACTCGAGACTTGGCCTCGGCCTCGACCTCGACCTGAGAGTCGACGCCCATCTCAACCCCAATTTCATACTTGACCCCAATACCAACCCCGACTCGAGACCCGACTTAGACCTCGACTTGAGACCCACCTCGAACCCAACCTTGACTCAAGACCCTACCCTAACCCTGATACAACACCCGACCTTAACCTCGACCCAAGACCTAACTCCGACCACTACCCGAGACCTGACCCCAACCTCGACTCGAGACCTGAACCCGACCTTGACCTGAGACACCAACCCCATCTCTGAACCCCAACACCTGACCCTGATTGTGACCCTGACCAGAGATCAGACCCTAATTTGTGGCACGACCCCAACCTAAGATCTTGGGTTAACCCCAACCCCAATCGTTCCTAACCCTAACCTCAGACTCATACCGACCTGAGACCCTGACATGAGACCCGACCCCGACTGGTGAGCCTACCCTGACCTGACCATGACCCCGACCTCCCAATCCTACCCTCGACAAGAAATCCCAACTTGAGACATGACCTCAATCGCGACCTGAGAAATTGACATGAGACATGTCCCCGACCTGTGACTTGATCCTGACCCTAACCCCAAACCTTGATCCAATATTGACATTGACAATCAACTTCGATTTCTGAACCCTAATTTGACATTGACACTTGAATTGAGATCCCAACCTAAGACTCGACCCTGAATCAAAACTTAATCCTGATACAAGATTCAACCCCAATACTAACTAGAGACCTAATCCCAACCTGACTCGAGATCCTAACCCCGAGACCCCGACATTAAAATTGACCCCAATCCCGACCTCAACCTCTAACCTAACCCTGACCCCAACCTCGACCTGATTCCTAAGCCTGACCCTAACCCCAAACCTTGACATAACCTTGAAATTGACATTTGACGTCTAATTTCCAAACCTTAATTCAACATTGAACACTCAAATCGAGATCCCAACCTGAGACTCGATCCCGACCTGAGACCTTGACTCAGACTTGAGATCCAACCCCAATCAAAGACCCTGACCCAAGAACTGAACCTAAATCAAACTTTATTCTCACCTGAGACCCGACCCCGACGTGAGACCCTTAACATTGCTCCAACCTTGACATCGACACTCAATGTTTGATTTCTGAACATTGATTCAACGTTGACACCTCAATCGAGACCCAACACCAAACTTGATACTTGACGTTGAACCGGGACCTGACCCTAACTTGGGACCCAACTTTCAAAATGGGATATGTCTTCAACTTTAGACCCTAGTATCCGACCCCAACACTCAATTCAAAATCCCATTCCAACACTTGATTTGAGACTCGACCCAAAATTTGACCTTTAATTCTAACTCGAGATCTGACCCTAACTCAATCTAAAACTCAGAAGTTGGATCTTGAATTGAGATCGAGAGTTAGGTCTCCAATTGAGAATCAAGAGTCAGATCTAAGATTAGTATTGATAAGGATGGAAAGTTGAGGTGTGAGGTTTAAAATAATTTTGGAAAATGGTTTCCTTACTTTTTTAAGGGAAGTCAATTTGGAAAACATTTTCCAAAACATTTGTGCCAACCAAACATGAAAAAATTGAAAAATATTTTCCTTCATACAAACACACCCTAAATGGAGTCATCAACTGCTAGAGAAATTTGTGTGTTTCTCGAAATTTTTAATGCTATAAGAAGCCCTCCTTGTCTAGTCGTTTAGGTAACAACTTTAACTTGGAGATTGATATACTTGCCAAGCATGCTTACACTGGTGGTGACAACAATGTCAAAGAGTGCCAATTTGGTACTAGGTGGAAATACAAGTGCAAGCCATTATCATGGGATATTGTTGACATAGAGTTTTCGGTATATTATTTTTCTTATCCATTAAAAAAGATTAAGTGGGATGGTGTTGATAAAATTTTGGAGAACAACGATGATTTGATCCAACAAATCTTGGAGTTTACTCGCACTGTGCAAAAATGATTATCGGCGATGCCCGCTTGCTTCGGAGCGTCCTATTGCGTGAAGCGGAAAGGGACAGCAGAAGACCACACCAGACAGGGAAAACGAGGATTATATATTTCGTCAACCACCACTTGAGCGCGATTCGCTTATCTGTTGATACAGTTTATATGAGTCTAATATTTGCTAAGCACAAATCTTTATCTCCTCAAGAATTTCAAATTACGAAAGGGTACTAATAGAGTCGTTGATTGAGCATGCTAGGAGGGAATTCAGGTTGTTGCATGTAGTAAGATAAAGATGAGTGTTCAATATGCATGAGGAGTTACTTGCTTGAACATGAAACATACATACCTTGCAATCACACTTTCCATTCTGACTACATTGATACTTGGTTTCTTAAAACCCCAAGTTGTCATATGTGTTGTTACACGTTGCCACCAATGGACTCAACAGAGGAAGTGATCTCTTTCTTCTAAAATATATGTTTAGATAAGTTTTGTCAACAATGTATCTTTACTTATAGCAAAAAGATTCTAGTTATTGAACTTAGGGTCTAATTGGCACCCAACAATTTTTATATTTTTTCTATAGAAAAACGTCATGTTTAAGCTTCAAGATACTTGTATTCACATGAGTGCAGGATTGTGGATGTGTTGAGGGTGGGGTCCAAAAATAAAAAATTTGAAATTGAAAATATTTTTTAAAAACAAACTTTAAATTATTTTTGGAGGGGGGAGAGGGGGGAGGGGGATGAAAAATAAGAATTTGAATATGAAAATAGTTTTTAGAAACAAACTTTAATTTTTTTATTTTTTTTTGGGGGAGTGGAGAGTAGGGGGCTGGCCATGGGAGGGGTCGAGGGTAGGGGTGGGGGTGGGGTGAAAATAAATTTTGAAATTGGAGATATTTTTTAAAAACAAACATAATTTTTTTGGGAGGGGAGGAGGGTAGGGGGCTGGTGGGGGGGATAGGGTGAGGGTGGGGTAAGAAAATAAAAAAGTTGAAGCTGAAAATATTTTTTTTAAAATAAGCTTTAAATTTATTTTTTTCAACAAAAAAAATTGTAATATGAAGTTGGAGGAGAGTTTTGGAAATTGTTTTCCTTAATTTTTGAAGGGAAGTCATTTTCCTTAAATTTAAGGAAAATGAGTTGATTTGGAAAACATTTTACCCAACCAAACATGAAAAAATTGAAAAATATTTTCCTTTTCATACCAAACACGCCTTGTATCTTTTACTTTTCCAGAGAGGTTCTATAGTTACTTGAGTTGTTAAAACATGAAATTTAGCTTCAAATTCTTTCACATCATGACAGGCTTTATACTTTATACCACTCTAATTTAATACATATACCATGATAGATTCTAAGCACATTAACAAATCCATTAGTCCATTAATTTATGAAAACTTGGATGAAATTTAACATAAAAGAATAATGTCAAAAAAGCTCTAACGGGTATTTAAATAAAAAATAGGATATTGCCTTGGATAAACTAAGGTAAGATTAAAATTTTCAGAAATATTGTCCTACCCATGTCAGATCGATTAAATAATGTATTGCTTTTAGATAATCCGACACACATCCATTGAATAAAAAAAAAATAAAAATGAATAAAGAAGGAAATTGAATTTTGCGCATGTTTAAAGAGAGTACTATACATCGAACTTATGGTTTTTTCATAAAATACATTCCTCTTCTTGCTCATGTTTCTAGATACCACACATTATTTTAAATTTTGATGCAACTCGTACTTTCTTCAATCACTTGACTACTTATCAGTTATTAATATTTGTTTTCTATTCTCGAATTTGGAGTGTTTAATAAAGTCATGATTTTTTTATTTTTTTTTATTTTTTTTTAAAAAAGTCATGATTTTCAAGAAAAAATAAATTATATATGTTTTATACTTAGGTTAAAATTTCCTCGACTTTATTGAATCATTAAAACTTTATAACAAAAAAAATCACCTACATCCAAAAGTAGTTGAGAGTCCAAACAAGCTCTAATTAACCTTAATTTTCTTGTTTTCTGTAAGGATATTATAATGTAGTTCGTAAACCTATGGTAATTATATTTCCAAAATTGTAAGTTTAGTTCACTAGTAATTAGATAATTGGAAACCAAAATTGAAAAGGAAAAAAAAAAGGTTTAAGTGTCTAATTGGAAGCTTGTATATTTGGTAATAATGAGATATTGTTGACAAAGAGTTTTCAGTAAAATTTTGGAGAACAAAGATGATTTGATCCATTCTAGAGTTTACTCGTACAGTGCAAAACGTTACGCCTCATTTTCAAGATGATGATACGGTTTATTTTAGTATGATATTTGCTTAGTACAAATTTGTATCTCTTCAAGAATTTCAACTTATCCCAGCGATGTTTTTAGCAAAAATTATGAAAGCATTGCAATAATACTTTGGACCGAAGTTTGTGCCTAAATTAATGGATTGGGATGTAGATCATCTTTGTATGAAGAATTTCAATGCCTTGAAGGTTGCGTAGAAAAATTTATGAGGGAGTCAATTAAATGAAGAACATGTATTGATGAGAATTACAAAATGGTACTAATAAAGTCTTTAATTAATTGAGAAAGATAGGAAGGAATTCACGTCACTGCTTGCAGCAAGATCAAGAATCCAGTTCTTACAGAAATGTCACGATCTAAAAATGGACGTGATGATACTCGTCTAATCCCAACGAGACAAGTCAGCCTAAAACCCAACAATAGAAAAGACATGGAGAAATAAACTGATAATAACAAAAACACAGAAAAACTCGGTCATTCTGAAATACCCCTAAAATCTGATTGTCATGTGTACAAACCACTAGTGTAATAATACAAAATTAGAAATATAAATACAAGTCTCAATGTCTTTGTATCTCGAGTTGTAATCGTATGAAGAAAGCAATAAGAATGAATTGAAATACTCAAAAGAGAAAGAGAAGATAAGAGAGGAGAGGAAGAAACAGATTTAGAATCTGGTTAATTTCATTCTTTTTCAATACTACTAGAAGATTATGAGTCCAACTTATATAGACCTACTAACTGGATTTAATTCTAACTAACTTACCTAACTACACAGTTAATTCACTAACTTTCAATAAGTTAGTTAACCTTGCAGCTAACTTCTAACTATTCACACTATCCTTGAGACTTTACGTTATTCCTTCAATACTCCCCCTCAAGTTAGGTACTCTAAAAATGTTCTTAATGCCTAACTTGGAACTCAAAACTTCATGTTGCATTCTGAATAAACTCTTGGTTAACAAATCCGCAGGCTGTTCATTTGTAGGAATGTAACTAGTAGAAATCACTCCTTGCATAATTTTTTCTCTAATGAAGTGGCAGTCTATTTCAATGTGTTTTGTCTATTCATGATAGACTAGGTTTGCAGCTATTTGTATAGCAGTCTTACTGTCACTATACACCTTAACTGGAAGAGTAACATCTACATCAAGTTCCTTCATTAATCTAATTATCCACACCAATTCTGCCACTGTTGAAGCCAAGCTTCTGTATTCAACTTCTACTGAACTCTTAGACACAACAGTTTGTTTCTTAGACTTCCAAATGATAGGAGAATCTCCAAGCTTAACTACATACCCTGTCACTAACTTCCTGGAGTTTGGACATGCAGCCCAATCTGCATCACAATAAGTTGATATCTCAATGTTGTCATCACTAGACAGTAAGACTCCCTGCCCTGGTTCTTTTTTCAGATATCTAACTATTCTAATTGCTGCTTCCATATGAGACTGTTTAGGAGCTTGTAAATATTGACTTAGAGTCTGTACACAAAAAGAAATATCAGGTCTGGGTCATAGTGATGTATAGAAGTTTACCTATGAGTTTCTGATAAGACCATTGATCAACCATATGTTCTACTTGACCTTTCATCACATGATCATCATATTCCTTTGATGTTAACTTTATATTTGCATCCATAGGAGTCATAGCAGGTTTTGCAGCCCCTAAACCAACTTCAGAAATTAACTCTAATGCATGCTTCCTTTGATGCATTAGAATACCTTCCTTTGATCTAGCAAACTCAATACCAAGAAAATACTTTAACTCTCTTAAGTCATTCATTTTGAATGCTTGTTGTAAGTGCCATTTAGTCTTATTGATCAGTTTCAGATTATCTCCTGTGATGAGCATAGCATCCACATATATAAGAATAATTGTAATGCCTTCTGTGCTCTTTTTAGTAAACAATGAATGATCATATTGACTCTGTTGAAATTGGAACTTAAGAAGTGCCTCAGTTAGCTTAGCATTCCATTGCCTATGAGCTTGTTTCAACCCATACAAGGATTTCTTGAGTCTGCATACTGTCTTAGTCTCCCCCTGACTCTGAAAACCTTATGGTAAATCCATGTAAATCTCATCAAATAGGTCACCTTGTAAAAAGGCATTAAACAGTTTTCATTTTCACCACTGGAGAGAGTTTCTTGGTAATCAATCCCTTCTTTCTGACTATACCCCTTGGCTACCAATCTAGCTTTAAACCTTTCTATTTCACCATCAGCTTTGTACTTTATTTTGTAAATCCATCTGCACCCAATGGGTTGCTTTCCCTCAGGCAGAGACACTACTTCCCAAGTGTTGTTTTGTTGTAATGCACTGACTTCTTCCTTCATAGCTTCCACCCACCTAGGATCTGTAATGGCCTCATAATAAGTTTTAAGTTCTGTGGATGCTGAAATAGAGGCAACATAAGCTTGGTATCTTGGTGCCAAATGAGCATAAGCCACATACCTAGACATAGGATAGTCTACTATTTCATTCACACTTAATGAAACAAAATGCTTTAACCAGACATGAGGGTTTCTATCCCTAGCAGACCTCCTGGTAACCCTATCAGGTGTCACATGAACTCCCACTTGTCTAGCCTCTTCTAGCTATGTGTTATGAACTTCATGTGTTGTTCCTTCATGTGTCACAATAACTTTAGCCATATCATTCATACCACCCTCACTATCACATGGAACAAACAGTTTGTTACCTGACTCACTGGTATTGTTTTTGAAAGGAAAGACATCATCTTTAAACATAACATCTCTACTAACTCCTAACTTCTTTGTTTCTAGATCATATAGAATATATCCTTTCTGAGTCATTGAATATCCCATATGCACTGTCATCCTAGACCTTGGCTTTAATTTATCTACTTCTTGTACTACTTTAGCATAGCAAAAACATCCAATGACTCTCAAATGTGAGAGACAAGGTTTTTTGTTGTAGAACACCTCACAGGGAGACTTGTTCTGTAAAACTGAACTAGGTAGCCTGTTGATTATATGTACTGTAGCTAATACACACAGACCCCACAAGTTAATAGGTATATCAGCTTGGAACTTTAAAGCCCTTGTTACTTCTAGTAGATGCATGTGTTTCCTCTCAGCTACTCCATTCTGTTGAGGAGTATAAGCACAGCTAGTCTGATGCACTATGCCACAATTCTTAAACAAATCCTTGCACACTATGTTGACAAACTCAGTTCCATTATCCGACCTTATGACCTTAACACACCTACCAAACTAAGTTTTAGCATACGTAATGAATTGTTTAATGACCACACACACATTAGACTTCAACTTTAATAAGTATACCCAAGTTAACCTTGAAAAATCATCCACAATAGTGAGGAAAAATCTATTACCATCAAATGTAGGCACTTTGTAAGGACCCCAAACATCCATGTGTACAAGATCAAACCATGCTGAAGTTTGTATACTACTTGTAGGAAATGTATTCTAACTTGTTTTGCATAAGGACATACAATACAATTATTCAATGTTTTTGCTATACTTCCAGTCTTTACAGATATAAGCTGGTTTAAGGACCTTGAGAAAGCATGTCCAAGCTTTTTATGCCACAACTCCATATATGTTGCCTCCTCATGAACATGACTTTCTTTTACAGCAAAACCACATCCATTGTTTAGAGACTGCTGCACCTTTGTACTTCCAGTCAGAATGTATAGTCAATTTTCCTCTCTACCAATCTCCCTCACCCTTCCATTGGAGAGATCCTGAAAAAGACAAAAATCAGGAAAGAAACTTACTAACTTACTGAACATCCTAACTTTTTTGTGAGCTTTGACACAGACAGTAAATTGATCTTGAACTGAGGAACAAGCAACACATTACTCAAAGATGTCCTTGTAGTAACACTACTAGATCCAGCATGAGCAACTTTAGCCATATCTCTATTAGGTAAATACACTCCTCTAGACATTATAGTAGGTTTATCTAACAAGTTGACATATGCTACCATATGATAGTAGCTCCAGTGTCAACTATCCATTTCTGTATATTTTTAACTGAATAATCAGGCTGATTAATACCTGCTACATTTGTTGAAGGCACAGAGTTTGCAGTTGTAGAAGTGTTGTTGTCACTCATATTCTTCAACAGGCTCACAATCTGACTATATTGCTCTTTAGTAAAAGGATACAACCCCACTTCAGATTCTATGTTCTGTGAAGGAAATTCAGACTTATATGTTATTCCTTTCCCTTTGTAGTTTGCCTTACTTCCATCAGACATATTCTTAAATGTATCACTCATTATATCACATTGTTCAGAATCTTGGAACTGATCATCAGTAATCACATTATGAGCCCTTGCACTTGCCGAATAACTACTATTCCCTGCATGTACTCCTTTCTTCCTGAACATGTTATAATCAAATGGATGTCCTACTAACTTGTAACATACTTCCTTGATATGTTCTTTCATTCTACAAAACTGACACTGTACATTGTAATACTTCTTGTATCTTGTAGATCCATTTCTTGTAAACATAGCCATATCAAAATTATTGCCTCCTGATGCAGGATTAGCACCCAAGATTCCAGAATTTGCAGTTATAGACTTTTGTCCTTCATCACTTATTATCATTCCATACGCCTGATTGACAGAAGGCAAAGGACTCATGAGCAAGATCTGACTTCTTGCTTGATTATAAGATTCATTAAGCCCCATGAGAAACTGAAACAATTTTAACTTCTGCAAATGTATTACAAATTCTTCGATTTTTCACAGTTACACCCAGGACTTGGGACAAGTGCTTCAAACTCTTCCCACAAATTTTCCAGCCTAGAAAAGTATGTAGAAACTGTAGCAATACCTTGGCTCAAGGTAGCAATCTCCTTGTGTAAATTGAAAGTTCTTGAACCATCAACCTTATTGAACCTTTCAAACAGCTCATCCCATACTTCTTGGGCATTGGAAGTATACATTATACCTCCTAACAACTCTTTTTCCACTGAGTTCATCATCCAAGACAATACCACTGCATTTACTTTTTCCCAGTGATTCTCCATCTCCTCTGGAAATACTTCTTTCTTGCAGGAACCATCAACTAATCCCAATTTGTTCCTTCCAAGCAAGGCTACCCTCATGGATCTATACCAGATTGAGTAATTTTCAACCCTTGCCAGTTGAAACAAAATAATATGTGTACCATTTACATCAGATTGAGAAAGAAACAGAGGACGATTGTAGTCGATACCAGTCTTTTGACTGGATTGAACAGATTGCGTCTGTGTATATTGTCCTGCTTCCACTGTCATTGTAACAATAGAGGATATTCAGGGAATTTGACAAGTTCTTCCAACAAAATTGAACAATTTTTTATCTGCGTTATAGACTGATCCTTTCAACCAGAATAGAGATCAATTCTTTCAACTAGAGTAACCAGTTGACTGCTCTGATACCATGTAATCGTATGAAGAAATCAATAAGAATGAATTGAAATACTCAAAAGAGAAAGAGAAGATAAGAGAGGAGCGTAAGAAGAAACAACTTTAGAATCTTGTTAATTTCATTCTTTTTCAATACTACTAGAAGATTATGAGTCCAGTTTATATAGACCTACTAACTGGACTTAATTCTAACTAACTACACAGTTAATTAACTAACTTTCAATAAGTTAGTTAACCTTGCAACTAACTTCTAACTATTCACACTATCCTTGAGACTTTAGGTTATTCCTTTAATACGAGTAGAAAAAATATAAGTAAGGAACAAGAGGGCTCAGCGAAGTGACAAGCAACTACCTCTCAAGTGTCCAGAGAAAAGCCTCAAATGTAAATAGAAGAAGAGCAATGACACAAATCCGGGCTCGGAACCTACACAAGTGTAAAAGCAAGGAGTGAGTACCAAACAACACGGTACTCAGCAAGTGACCCACAAAATAAGGAAAAACTAGCTAGAAAATCAGAACTGCTTTCATCCCAACCGAACCGCCACAACTAAAATCTGCATAGAAATCAGCCCAATCGAATCGTTCACAATAAGTGGTTCACAAGATTTCATAGTCACAATTGAACAGTTATATTTCATTAATTCACCCGAGTCAAGATTATCACTTACAATAGTCAAGTTCAATATTAGATCAGTACTAGATAATTGATTGAAAGAAATCGTTGAAATACATATTTGGCAGGCAATCCCTTTGATCTTGGAGCTATAATGTATGTTGGCTACTTGTAATACAAAATAAGTTTGAATACAATTTGATAATTGTGATTAAAAGTTGTTATTTTTTAAATATAAATTGTGATTGTTACTATAATTGAAAATTTGTATGTTTAGATGAATGTGATACAAATTTTGATTGAATATATTTAAGTTTCAAATTAGAGAATGAGTCAATGTTTTGAATTTTTTTTATGTTGGCTGCTTGGAATACAAAAGAATTTGAAATATAATTTATTTGATGTTCTACAAGTTAAACATAAAATATTATATTTTTGAAATACAAAATAGATAAGAAATACATTTTTTTCGAAATACAAATTGTGATTTCTTATCTAATTGTAAATTTGTATGTTTTGATGACTGGAAGATAGTTTTTATTAGAATATAATTTAGTTATGGGGAGCATTAGTTTTTGATCATGCATTCTGAATGATGGAACGAAAATAATTGTTATATCGATTACTGATGAGTGGTGGACTTGCACTTATTTGAGGCTCTTTTCTTATGATTTTGTGGCACTCAAGTAGAGAAAGAGGCTAATTACCCTTTGAATTGTGTTAATTATAGGTGTTTTGTTGCTGGAAGAAAAATGATGAATAAATGTAGAAAAAAGTTGAACCTGGCAAAAAATGAGCCCAGATGTAGCACCTACAGAGGAGAGTTTGGTTTTGCAAACAGTCAACTTGCAGTCAAAGGTCGCTTAAGCGGCCACACAAGACTCACTTTTGTGAACTGGCTAAAATTGGCGGAGTTCGCTCTTGGAAGTGCCGCTTTTGCGATGTTTGCTTAAGTGAACTCTCTGCCGCTTTTGCGAAGCTTGCCCAAATAGTAAAGGGCAGAAAGGAATTTCATAAGCATGAGATCCAAAGTCACACAAAGGGGCTGGATAGAAACATTATTGAAGAATTCAATATTCCATATCAGAATCTTTTGAAGAGAGCTTTATCATTTTTAACTTAGACCAAGGAAGAATCCTAATTTGTAGATCTTAATTTTGGGTTGAGATATTGAAGGCAAATTGCCTCACAATTCACTTTTGTCTTTGAAGAGTGTGTTCTTGATAGTAAAATATATTTTCCCTTCATCATTTCCTTGCTTTGCATTGCTAGAATTGTGGGTGTAATTGTGTGTATGAAATTGCGATTTTTGTGCTAGAAATAGACAAAGCTAGTTGGGTATTTGATTTATTGGTCTATTTCTTTTGTAATTCCTTGATTTCATATCTAATTTTATGAAATTAGTTCAATCTAGTTCTCATGTTGTAATCTATGATTTGAGAGTGCATGCATAAGTCTAACTTTCGATCTTTGTGGGTTGCTCGAAAGATAATTCGTAAAGTGGATAATTAGGTTAATAATCATATTTGGCTTTGAGTCCTAAATTTGAGACCGAAAAGAGATAATTTAGGATTACTTTGTTGAATGCTAAACTTGCTAGAAATAGGAGTTTAGATTAAGGTCTTAGATTGCTTTGTTGTTGACTTGACTGAGACCAAAAGGAAATATCGTGATCTAATCCTTTGAGACCAAAAGGAGATTAGGTTCGATTGATGATGATATAGCCTACCTATGATTGAATAAGCATGTGTTGTATTGCAATGGATCATTGAGTGTGGATTAAATTCCAAATTTTCCCAAACCCATATATCCCTTGCTTGATATCGTCTTTGCCCAAAACTTTTAATTAGTTAGCAAAATCGCTCTTGATATTGATAATCATGTATTCTTAAGTCTAGGTTTAAACTCACATCTATATATTCTTTATCTTTTCAAGTGTCGATAAACTGTTCCTTGTGGGATACGACCCCGACTCTTAATTGAGTATTTTTATTGACGATGACCGCTTACTCTTCGGGCTTGTTTTGAGAGTAATTTGAGCGCTATCAATTACACAATAAAGGCTATTATGATGAAAGAGTGTGCAATCTTTAGAAATTTATTAGAGGAAGTTGCTAAACAAATTGATGTTGATTTGAGATACAATTGTATGAAGCTGAAGTATAAGAGAAAAGGTAGCATTGGAAATACACAATGAGATGAGTGTAATACATAAACAAGAGAACAAGATTTTAAAGTGAACGTGAAATACAAAGTGAGAATGAAATACAAATCTTGTTGGCATACATTTAAAATAAATACAAACTAAAAAGAAATACAAATTGGAATGAATATAATTTGAGAAAGGATATAATTAATGGATACATATATGCTATAAAGAAATACAAATACAAAACAAAGGAATAGGATGCAAATCTAATAAGTAGTTGATAATGAAATACATATATGAAAGGGATCGAGGGAATACATATACATATCAATTGAATACAAACAAAACTTATGCAGGCAAAATGATGCAAAGCTGAGAAGTAACTAATTTAAAATTGTAGTTTGTTTATGACTTGTATCCAAAAAAAATAATAATTTAAAACTGTAGTTTGTTCGAGTTGAACATGTATGAAAAAAAAATACAAATTTGAATGATTTTTACGATATCTACAAAAAATAAATAAATTGTGAATCTTGATGAGAGAGAAGCGGGAGTCCGATTTTAACTATAATACATGGAAGGAATGGAAAGTGAGAGAAAGTGGGTCTGAATTTTAGTTGGGAAAATTGTACGAAATAGCAAATTATTAATTCAAATTAAATGTTATAGCCATAGTTTATTTTAACTGTAATTCGCAGCAAACATCCCCTTTTTTGGCCATCTGATTCGGTATACAATTAGTCATTTTATACATTTCGGTATAAAATATATAAAATGTGTTTGTGTTTGTGTTTGTGTTTGTATAAAGCGAGAGCAAAATGTATATACAAAAACAATTACATATATTTTCGTCCTATACACTTATAATTATACAAATACAGATCTTATTATACAAATTATAATGTATAAATGAATTTATACAAAACTGAATAATTTGTATAAAATTGGATGTTTGTATCGAATTATACAAATCAAAGCTCCATAGCAAACATAAAATTTGTTATGAAGCGTAATTATGCAAACTATAGTTATAACATACAAATATGATTTTTATGTTTGCTATATGTGGAAATCGCTCTTTTTAGTTTTAACGTGGAGTGAATTTTAGCCAAAAACGTGGACATTAGTTGAGAAAAATTAGGAACTAGATTAGGATACTTTTTTTTGCTACATAAATAAAATATTGCTTTTTTAATAGTTATTTTAAACTATAGTTGTTTTCAATAAATAAGTTAGGAATTTTGATTGGTTATGTAATTTTTTCTTTAAAAAAATTTTAAAAAATAAAAATTAAATAAATTTAACACGTGGCTAACAATAATTGGTGCTTGATTGCATTTCTTTTCTTGCAATTGAAGTTGATTGAAAAGTGTGATGTTTATAACATTTTTAAATTGTTTACGGGATACTAAGACTCCCACAAAGTTCAAGTGTCATCTTAAAAAACAGGTCCTACTTTAATGGGGTAATTATGCATTTTCTCTTATTAAAATACTAAAGAAAGCATGTACAATAATTTTCGATTCTTTTCAAAATGTCCGGTGTAATCCCCTATAAAAATCTCTATTCCGACCCCTTAAATTCTTCTAACCAAACGAAAAATGATGTAAAAAATACAAAAAAGACAAGATAACCCACATTTTTAACTTTGTGCATCTAATAATCTAAATATGAAATTCCTTCTTAATTTTTGGTATTGTCTAGTTATTTATTAAATATACAAATTAATAATTCTCTCTTGCTAAAATAAATAAATCTTTTTATATTGTAATGATCCTCCTGGTCATTTCTGTGTCTTGCCTTCTGTGTCTCGTTTAGAACATTTCTGTAGCGACCCCAAGTCATTTATGACTTGCTGGGACTGACAGTTCGGTCACCTGGTCGTTCGCTTGGTTATGGTGCGAGTTTTAGTATTTTGGAGCTTATGAACCTTGAACAATCATTTTTTATCAAAAGTTCAAGAATATGACATCGGAATCCAATTCTGACGATTCCATCAGCTCCGGAAGGGTCATTTTAGGCTAGTAGCATGGTCGGCATGACTCCCGAGGTTTTCAGTGTGAGTCGGTGCGATTAGGTGTTTTAACTTTAAGTTTAAGCCTAAGTTTGATTTTAGTCAACATTTTGAGTGAACGCGCTCAGATGAGAATTCCGTCAGCACGGTTAGCTCTGGAAAGTCAAGTTTGGTCTGGACTGACCTTCTTTTGTATCCCAAGGTTTCCGATATTTTTCCGAGCCCTTTTGTGGTTTTTGACTTAAAATGACATTTGGGTGTGGGACCCACTTTTTATCGAGATGACCTCGTATGGAGATTTTGACTGTGGCATTGAGTCCGAAATATCAATTTTGGTATATTTGCATATCTCGTTTGCGTGCACGGGGTTCCGAATGAGTTCGGAGCGCCCCGTCAGATTTTTTAAGTTTCCAAATTATGCTAAAAATCTGGTGCATTAGTGCAGAAAATTCAGCATTTTTCAAAAACTTTAAAAGGGTTAAACTCTCGCATTTCAAGTCCAAATTCAGTGATTCAAAGGTTTATCTTGTGGGGGGTTTTTTGCAAGGAACGCATTGGTGAGCTCGGAAGCCGATTTGGGGTCCCCATTTGAGGTAATTTTCATAAAATACCTGCTGCCACGACCCCTTTTTGTGAGCTTATTTTGGAATTTTTGAGACTTGTTTTCTTAGCCATTTTAGGTCCGATTTCAGTGATTCTTGAGGCTATCTTGAGTGGTTTTTCGAGGAGAACGTCATGGTGTTGTCTTAATTCACTGTAGACCTCCCGTTTCTGATAAATTTACTAATTCAACTGCTGTCCCATTTCTAGTTCTTGAAAAAAAAATTGGGTTTTGGTTGCATGTTGATATTGTGTTATTCCCGAGCCCTGAATTGTGTCCCATTTTGGGACATGAGCTGGGGGAACTGGTTAGGACCTACTTTTGGGGTTAATTCCGGAATTTCCAGCGGGGTCCCACTTTCCCCATTTTGACCCCGAAATTGGTCCATCTCCGTTTCTTGCGATTTTAGTGTCTAAACGACCGTAATAACATTGTGACTCTATTTTTGATAGCGTGGCAATATTTCGAGGCCATTCGAAAAGGAAAAGCCTCGGAGGAGTGATTTTGGGGCGCGCGTGATCAGCCTACAAGTAGTCTACGGCTTCCTTCTTTTAGATTGAGCTTGAGAGTGTGAATGCATGTTGATTAGTTGGGATTTGGGGTTGGTAGTTATTGAATCATGCATAGGTGTTTAGAAATCATGTTTCAGCCTCTTTCGGGAATTATCGGGTAACTGTGAGCATGTTATGTGTTACTAATTGACCCTCCTTGCTATGTGGAATGCTTGAATGCTTGATTACTGTTTATCTGAAATATGTTGGGCCTTAGTTTAGGTTTGATTAGGGCTTGCCTTAGAAATACATGATTCGGATTCAACAGGCCTTAGTTTTGCCCCGACGTTGCTCGGCCGACTTAGATCCCTGTAGACTGGTGTAGCAAACTTGAGTCTGATAGTTTGGGTCTTAGTTAGGCGATACGCTTGCTCCGACGATAACTATCCTTATTTTCCCCGATGTTACTGCTTCACGAGTTACGTCGGCGACATTAGTTCATCTTCGAGATTTGAATTTGATTTTTGATTCGGTTCCAAGGACTTACATTGATTGGCTAAGTGTGGACGGCGTTCCACGGATATTTATGAGCATGGATCGATTATGACTCTTTCAGCAGTTACATTGACACCATTATAGAGCATCCGGTTTAAGGTCCGGCCTCTATCGCCTAGATATTTATATAGAGCATCCGGTTTAAGGTCCGGCCTCTATCGCTCATAAACTTATATAGAGCATCTGGTTTAAGGTCCGGCCTCTATCGCCCAGATATTTATATAGAGCATCCGGTTTAAGGTCCGGCCTCTATCACTCAGATACTTATATTAAGCATCCGATTTAAGGTCTAGCCTCTATCGCTGAGATACTTATATAGAGCATCAAGTTTAAGGTCCGGCCTCTATTGCTCATATACTTATACAGAGCATCTGGTTAGAGGTCCAGCCTCAGTTACTTGATACTTGTGAATGGTTACTTGGGTACTTTTGGTGAGCATCCAGTTCGAGGTCCGGCCTGCGTACTGTCAGATTCTACTAATTGGGGTTGAGGTTCTGGTTCGATGTTCTCCGCTTTTGGGTTCTCATATGCAGTTCTCTTTAAGTTATAGTTATTCTATGTACTCGTCGGGCTTATGGGGGTCCGTTCGAGTTTTAATTAAACTTGCGCACGAGTGTACCTTCTGCGCTTATGGGGGTCCAGTTAGGTGTAGTTAGTTATAAATTACTTTAGTTAGTTCTTTCTACACTCGTGTGCATTCCATTGTTACTTAGATTTCCGCTCTTGACCTCTGTTTGTGTTATTCCTTCTTTTCATATTGCCTTTACTTTTCAAGTTTAGTCGGCCTATGATGCCTACTGGGTACCTATTGTTGTGGTACTCATGCTATGCCCTGGCATCTGTTTTGTGATGCAGGTCCGAGCACCAATGGCTAGTGTTGATCCAGTTTGGAGTAGTCTGATCCGGAGACGGGGGTGAGCACACGGCGTTTTGTACTATTTCAGTCTCTATTTGTATATATAGACTTGTCTTTTACCTTTCGAGACAGTCCAGTTTCTGTGGTCCAGTTTTGGGATTTGTACTCGTTTTATTAGTAGCTCTGTACTAGTGACTTCCAAGTTCTGGGAGGGATCTTTATTTGTATATATGTTTTGGTTTGCTTCCGCCTGTTTATATTGTTATCTTAAATTTTGTCTACTCTTATTTAGTTTCTGCCCCTCAGACCCATTACTTGTTGTTTCGGGTTACAGGTTGGCTTACCTAGTGGTGGGTTATAGTAGGTGTCATCATGACTCGAGGAATTGGATCGTGACATATATCCACATTATACCATATACTCTCACCTTTGTAACTGTATTTCTCTCTTAAGTTATCCTTCACATATGTATATCAAGGATCATGTCTAGGGGTGTGCAAAAACCGATTTAACCAATAAACCGAACCCAAAAAAACACTATTGATTTATTGATATTGGGTTATTGGGCTAACGGTTTTTAAATGGTTTCACAAATTTTTTCATTGGGTTATTGGTTCGGTTTCCGATTTTATGCTTTTTGTTAATGGTTAAACCGATAACCCAATAAGACTATACTAAATTTACTATTTTATTCCTAGACCAGTAAACCCTAATTATATTACACTTTACAAACCCTATTACTTAAAACCCTAATTATTGTTTCATTATGTAATTGAAAGCACACTTCTAACTTGAATGTGCCAATTGCCTACACTTGTTGAAAAACGATTGTTACTTTCACACTTTTTCCTTTGAATGTGTCTAGTGTCTAGACTTGCAAGAAAAATGATTGTTACTTTTATGATTATTACTTTCATGCCATATGCTGGAAAAATCATATGGTTTGTATGAAAATTTTATTACCGTGTATATTAATATATATGTGTATTTTCTTATTGGTCAAACCGAAAACTGAACCGTTAAGTACCATAAACCGATAAGAAATATATTATTGGTTTGGTTATCGATTTGACATATTTACAAACCGAAAACCGATAAACCGAACCAATAACACATAAAACTGAACCGAACCGACCGATGCGCACCCCTAATTATGTCTATTATAAAACATGTATCATTGACTGTATCTTAATGTACATTAGTTGATTTGTCCTTTAGAAAATATACAATTATATAAGTTGTCCATATATTAGAATGTATATCTCTCATAAAACTTGTATAACGTATCATATGTCAATTATTTAACAAACACTATAAACGTCATTTGCTTTAGGCTTAGTTTGTTGAATAAATATTTGATTAAAAATAATATGTTAATTTTATCCAAAAATTTGTATATACATTTTAATAGCCTAACGAAAATTCCCTTAAAGATCACTATCAGAACCGAATTGATGCACACCCTCATCTTCGGCTAACCCCTTAGGGGTCGTTTCATAATTGATTTAGATGTAAGTTATGCATGTATTAAATAGTGCATAAATAATTTCATGTTTAGTAGTCGATTCAACATAAATAATCCATATATAAGATGAGAAACTTTCGCAAATAATCACTATAATAAACTTAATTATGCTCCATAACTATCGTTTTCATATTTACAGGTTGTAGCTATAGTTTAAGCTGACTCGTTTGTATAATTCGCGAATTTGTATAATTCGCATGTTTGTATAATTTGCGGGTACATTTGCATAATTCAGTTATAACTCAAAATAACGAATTTATACAATTACAAACATCAGAAGTGTAAACAGTTATACAAATTTCGAATTATACAAACGTGTGAATTATACAAACTAAACAGTTGAGCCGCATAATTATAGCTAAAAGTAGGTCATGAATTGTAATTAAGGCCAAACTATAGTTATGTTAACTAATTAACTAGTATATATTTGCTTATATGCGTAATTTTCCCATGACATTTGATTTGCAATTTAGAAACCTCCATAACTATCTAGTGATTATTTGTTAAAATTTTCCAGATTTTGCTTTTATGGGCCGAAAGGTTGACTACAGAGTCAAAAGCCCAAATTCGTATCTGAAAAACTCAACGTCCTCTTCCTCAGTCATTTCACTTCAGTTCCAGTATCCGTAAAGCTCCGACAGACGGCGAAACTGGAAATATACGATCGACAATGGCGGGAACTTCACGGGGAAGTACTCGGAGCAGAGCTTCGAAATCTTCCACCGAAAATCCCCAAATCCGTAATCCTAATCAGATTCTACGGAAGGATAAAACTAGAAATAACAGCTTAATTCACATTTTCAGCGTCAACCTCAAATTCCTTATAGGGTTTGGAATTATTGCCTTTGCGATCGCACTTTTTTTCATTTACACACTCATTAATCCCATGGAGAAACCTCAAAAACCAAGAGTCATCACTCCACTTCCAGCTCCAAAACTAATGGATCTTCCAATGGTAAATTTAACTCACAAACAATTGATTTCTTTTCCATTTACAGATTTTCTCTTTTCATTTTGATAATTCTATTTTTTTTCCTGCAGTTTCAAGGAGAGCATAGAGAGAGCTTGTACTGGGGTACTTACAGGCCTCAGGTTTATTTTGGAGTTCGTGCAAGGTACGTATATTCTGCTCACTTGGTTTGATTTTCTACCTCTTGGTATAATTCTTGTGTATGGGTTTTCCTTTTCTCCCACAACATCAATAATATGTTACTTAAATCAAAAATATATTTCTCATTGGTAGAATTTGTTTTATTTTATATATGTTTGGGTTGTATCATTTGGCAGTCTTTTGCCTATAATTAAAAGTAGTAGAATATAAATAGAGGTGCACACATTGGAAGTGTCATAAGTTTTGCTTTAGGTTGACTGAGTACAAAATTAGTTACTCCCTCTGTCCCAATTTATGTGATTTACTTTCCCTTTTAGTCAGTCCCAAAAAGAATGACACATTTCTATATTAAGTAACAATTTGACTATAAAATGTCTATTTTACCCTTAATGAAATGATTTACAGCTACACAAATTTCTATCATTCATTTTGGACCACAAGTTTTAAAAGTCTTCCTTTTTTTCTTAAACTCCATGCCGAGTCAAAGTACCTCACATAAAATGGGACGGAGGGAGTAATATATATGAATGCTCACAATAATATTTGGAATGAATCCATCCTTGTAGAAAGGAATGGATGTTGAGGATTGGTAGAGTTGATCCAACTAGTTTGAGATTGTGACATGGTAGTAGTAGTTGTTGTATCTTAAGCTACAAGGTAAGGATTAAGGCTTAGAGAAAGTTTCATGTTTTTAGATGGTTCTTTCTTTTCCCTTTATCTTTTAATTTTAAATTGTCCATGAGTCAGGTTTGTCTTCATGAGTCCTGGTTTGTGATGTAAATAATCTAGTTACTGACGTATCACAATTTATAATAATAAAAATTATGCCTTTTTTTGATAAGGAAGATCATTATGTCCTTTCATCACAATAGTATTTGGGCACCAATCAACATCAAGAGATAGCAAACTATTCTTTTTCTTGGGAAACATGGATATTTTTTTTATTCTTTTTCGATGACTATCTTCAATGATTTTCTTAGTTAACTTCTGTTCTATTATGGCAAAAAGATTGTTCTTCTTAGAGTGAGAAAAATCTTTAGAACTTTTAGATATTAGTAAGAATGCTAATGGATGTTTTTTTTGCTAATTGAAAAGAGTCGTCATTTCGAAGATGACTGAAAATTGATGAAACTTTTCATATAGGATGTACCTGAATTTCAATTGCTATGGTCCTTTTGTAAGGATAGAATCATGCATAGGATACGGGAAGCCTCTACCAAAAAATGGATAGAATATAGGATGGAGGGATACTGCTAGGAGAATTCTTTAGTTCCTAGGCAAACCTTGCACCTTACTGTGTCGCACCACGCTGGAGTTTTCATGTACAAATGCTGCAGTTGAACAAGATTGGTTGGAAAATGGGGTAAATGTTGCAAAAGTGATGGATAATATGGTCAAAATTACACCCAAGGGTGTAGCCTAGTGGTTAATAAAGTGGGATTGAGCACCATGAGGGCTCAAGTTCAAATCCTAGTAAAAACAAAAACACTAGGTGATTTCTTCGTATATGTTCTAGCCTTGAAGGACATAGTTTTTTGGTATCTATTGCTGGTGGGAGGTGACATGTATCCTGTGGAATTAGTTGAGGTTCGCGCAAGTTGACCCGGACACTACAGTTATAAAAAAAATATGGTCAAAATTAACCTAACTGCAAAAACATTTCATATTTCCTGAAATCTCAAACTGCTTGAGTGACACCTTTAACAATCCATTCCATGTATCCCCTAAATCGGAAGTGATTTTTTTTTTTGGAACTGGTAACATTTCCTAAATTGAAAGTGATTCAAAGCTGGTTTAATTGAAAGATGGCAAATTACATCCAGCATTAGAGTACCACATCTTTCCCATAACCAATTCCTCCTCTATCTTCCGCCAAAACAAGAAGCTACGAGGGTTGAAGAAAACAAATGGTTTTGAAATAAGAGAAGACTTTCATTGGATTGGTCGTTGCCGGTGTCCATCACACAAATGAACAAGGTGAACTCAAAACATGTATGGATTAAAGCCTAGGTCTTCTTCTTCATTCTTGGTCAGAAGGTAATTGCAAATCCATTGAAGATATTTTTGGTGGTTTTGTTGCAATGGATGTTGAAACAAAAGAACAATCGGATCTAGTTTGGGCTTGATTATGCGTCAAAGTTTCTCTCTTAGATCCTCTTTTAGGGTGGAGGCGGAAATAGGAGATTGAAAATATTGTGTCTTGATCGCGGATGACTATTCCTTTATCATAATGGGGTTGCTGACGTAGCAAAGTCGATGGTTATAGAAGCGGCTACCTCGAGTCCCAAAATGCTAGTTGTAGTCAGTAATAGACATGGTGGATGTAGTGGTGGACCACATGAGTGACAAACAAGGCCAAATATTTGAACTAAACCATGGAATTGGTCCTTTAGTTGAACAAACTCCATCTCAGTTACAGATTAAAATGATGCTAATGGACCTTTTAGAACAAAAAACATAGATCAGGCCTATTATTTTAAAGAGTCCACTGTTATAAGAGGGAAAGCGGGACTAAAAATTTGGCCAAACCAAGCAAGGCTAGCAAGTTTATAAGGCAAAAAGGTCCTATTTCTAATTCATCCATCCCTCCTCAGCCTCCATAGAACATTTAGATGAAGCCTGTAGAGATACTACACTCGATCCATGATCTAGTAGTTGATGATGAAGTTGAGTGAAGGAATTATTCTTTTTGTGTGCCAAGGTCAGTCTCTAGCACCGCTCCTTCAGTTCCTGACTCAGATTCTGAATTCTCGTTACAATTAAAGTGAATGTCTCTTTCTTCCCTTATGTGATTCCGACGATCAAATTCGAAGTCCTACAGTAATTGAGACATCAAAATGGAGCAACTAGTCATGGGAAAGCATGCAAGACATTTAGAGTAAATGCTAATGGGTTTGAGCATAAATCCTAGATATGATTCTAAGAATAGTGGAAAGAGACAACTTCAATTAAAAATCTATGAAGCCTAAAGGAGGGGAAAGGAAGTTTAAAAAGAAAGGGGAAACTAATGAAGGTTGATATGCTTGGTGAATTGTGACGGGGGAGAAGAAGAACAAGGGGAGGAATACCAATCCTTTTTCGGATGAAAATTAAAATTCTTAGTTGGAATGTTATAGGGTTGATTGTTGAATGAAAATGAGAATTTTTTTTCTTAATTTTTGAAGTGTAATATTTATATATAGAAAAGTTACCAGTTCCAAAAATTTGACAAATTTTTATAGTCCCTTTGTCCAAAAATACTTGTCCACTATTGCCTTTGCACACTTTTTAAGAAGGCAGAATCACCTGAGTGAGCTCCGTTTGTCAGTTGAACCCTTATACTCATCACTTTGCCAACTAGACCCTTAAACCCATCAGAACACAACATTTTAAGCCCTTTTCTCCTCCGGTCAGTGTGCGTGTAATGGATGCGATTAAACGTGGAATTCCACATCAATTTTTAGTGCCACGTACGAAATTAAGTGCTAAAATAATAATAGATCACTTTTTTTTTTTTGACAAAGGTAACAGTTTTGTGTATTAATATTTGGCACTAAAGGCTGGGATCCCAAATTTACATCATGGAGCTACATACAATTGCGTGCACTTAAAACAAAACTAAACTAGATCCTACTTCATCTTACAAAGGACCTAGAATATCTCTAACCGCTATAGGATCATCTACATACTCCGAATTACACCAATAGCAAAAAGTGATTATGCAGTTCATTTTAATCCTGTGTAAAGGACTACTACTGCTCTCAAAGCATCTCATATTTCTCTCCTTCCATATGGTCCACCAAATCACTGCTGGGACAATCCTCCATCTGCTTTGGTCTGTACTGCCACTGCCTTCATTGTTCCAGCTTTCTATAGCCTGACTTGCCCTTTGTGGCATGGTCCAGTTTGTGCCCCTGAAGCTGGTAAATAAGTGCCACAATTGTCTAACCACCTTGCAATGAAGAAACAGATGGTTGGTTGTCTCTGCCTGTTGCTCACAAAAAAAACATCTAGGACACATATGTATTCCCCTCTTCATTAGATTCTCCTGTGTTAGTACCGCCTCTTTAACTACCAACCAAGTAAAGACTGTCACCTTATATGGAATTTTGACTTTCCAGATAAGCTTCCAAGGCAAAAATCTGAGTTGAGTCCCCATTTGATTCAGGTTCTTGTAGGCAGAGCTAATTGTGAAGATACCTTTGCTGTGATGAATCCACCTAAGAGTGTCTTCTCCCTCTTTCAATCCTCCAAAATGGTCCAGGGTGCCATAAAATTCAGCTAGTCTATCCACCTCCCAGTCTTGTATCCTCTTTCTGTATGTTAAGTTCCATCCATGGATGGACCAAACTTCTTGCACAGTGGCCTCATGTTGCTGATTCAACAGATAGATGTCTGGAAAGAGCTGTTTGAGGCTGCCATTTCCTAACCAATTATCGTCCCAAAACAAAATCTTTCTTCCATTGTTTACATTGAATCTAGTTCAAATTTTTAATTTCTTAAACTTTTCAAATAGTCATCTTCTTCATATTTGGTCACAAATTGAGCACTAAATTCATACCCATTAGATCAAATTCTTCTCGATTTAACTTGTAAATTCAACTACAAGTTCACCAACACAAACTCAATGAACCCCAATCAAAATTTTTAATTAATTTTACAAATTCACAAGACCCATTTATTATGTTTTAAGATTTTTCAAGCTTATCAATGGAGTTTTAAAATTTTCAATAGTCACAATCATCCTTCACATTATCCATATCTCGTTGAAACCATCTAATAAAATAATGATACTAATATTTTTCAAACCTAAAAAATGAAAATTTTAGAAGAAGTTGAGGCAATCGATTTGTATAAAAAAAGAAGAAGAAGAAGAGGCGGAGAAGAGTGAATGTGGGGTTGGAGAAAGAAGAATGGGCTGGAAAAGAAGAAAGTTGAGAGCTGTGGTGAGGGGTAGAGGAGAGAGGCTGGTGGAGAAGAAGAAAGTCGTGGGTGGGTGGGTGAAGGAGGGTTGAAGAAGATGAATCTTATTTTTTTATTTTGTTAAATTGATTTTTTTAAAAGTAAAATGCGCGTGTTATCACACATATTTCCAATTCACCAATATTAATGTCACATAAGCTCGGTCAATGGTCAGAGGGATTTAAAATATTGTGTTCCGATGAGTTTAAGGGTTTGGTTGGCAAAGTGATGAGTATGAGGGTTCAACTGACAAACGAAGTCAAGTACAGGGGTCTCCCAGGTCATTCCGCCTTTTAAGAAACTATAAATAAAAGGGTAATTTTACTATATCACCCTTTAAATATAATAAATACAATGTCTTGAAAAATGTGATTGGGAAATGACTATAATTAATGATAGGGGTAAATTAGGAACTAAGTGTTTCTCTGTATAGATTTTGGTAGTTACTGATTATGGTTCCCTTAGCATCTGAATCTGTTACTTACTGTAACCCTTTCCACCATCAACTTGTCAATAGCTATGTTGCTCGGACTCTTCAAAAATACCCACGGGTGCGTGTCGGATTCTCCAAAAGTAGTGTATTTTTGGTGAATCCAACATGGGTGCGGCATCAAAAGTGAAGAGTCCGCGCAACTAAGGTCAATAATGTTAAATCTTTTATGGGCTGTAGCCATCCTGTGAAAATACTTGGTATTTTTGTCTCCGTGTTTGAGCCAATGTACTTTGGACCTCTGCCTCCAAGCTATTTCCTCATTTTCTGCAACATCTTCAAACTCCATTGAAAGATATAATTTCTGAAGTAACTCATCCTCTAATAGTAATCTCAACTCTTGAGTCTTTTCTATAATTGACAGCTGATTTAGAATTGCCTCTTTCCTTTGATTCCAATTGTTCCTATTCTCCAGCTTCCATTCTTTTAGCTTCCCTTTTAGCATCCTCAACTTGGAGGCTAGGACATAAGAGCCCGTACCACTGATATTGAAAGATGCCCACCTTTCTTTAACTTTGTCTGAGAAACCCTCCACCCTTAACCACCATTGTCAAACTTGAAGTAAGACTTCTTCAAATTTAAATCTCCACATTGAAGCATAATTGGATTGTGGTTTGAACCTATTTTGGGAAGCATGTTCTGTTTAATCCATGTGAAGGTCTCATCCCATTGGGAAGAGAATAAGAACCTATCAATTCTGGAGGCTGACATGTGGTTGCCCCCCTTTCTCCATGTGAAGGACACCCCAAATAAAGAAGGATCGATGAACTCCATCTCATTGATCCATTCAGAAAATTCAGTCATTGGCGTAGTAATTCTATGTCCTTCTGATCTTTCGTTTGGATATCTTGTGTCATTAAAATCTCCACAAGCTACCCAAGGCCCACTACACAGTTCTCTTAGTCTTGCCAAAGTTCTCTTCTAATTATTGGGTCACAAGAAGCATACACAGCTGAAAGAAACCAGGTGAATGCCTGATTAATGCCTTCAAACTTGCAGGTTACCATTTGGTTTGCTGCTGTCACTAGCTCTCCTTTCCACACCCTCTTATACACGTTACTACGATACCACCACTTCTGGCTATAACATCCAAGTGAAATTCCCCCATCCATCTATTTTGCCATAATTGTTTGAATACATTCACCTCTGATCCTCTCAATTTTGTCTCAACCAGAACGTAAATATCAACCCCCCAATGTTGAAATAATATCCTGACTATCCCCCTTTTTTCTTCCCCATTTACCCCCCTTACATTCCAAGAAAGGATTTTGACTTTCATTGGAGATTTGTGTTTCTTGATTCCCCTTCTTTAAACTTAACATGGAATTCCAAATTTCTTATCTCCTTTGGGGTTGTGTTCTTTGCTTTGATTGGTGTTGTCTCCACCTTCTTCTGCCTCAATTTCCCCCTCTTTTGATCAATTCTCAGAAAAAGATCAAAAGCCACCTCTTATCACATCTTCAAAAGCAACCCCAAAAAGTTGGCTAAGCTTAAGTACACTGGATTGTACCCAGAGTGAGGCTTTGTCTTCAATTTTTTTGTTCTGAGAGACTATCATTGATTTGAAAAGGAAGAGGATGAATGTGAATGATTAATAAGAAGGCTCAGGAAAGTAGTGGTGGGATCCTAATTCTTTGGGATAAAAGAATTTGGAATGAAGAATTGGTGGTCAATGGCAACCATGCACTGGTAGGTTCTGAAATGCCAGTGATAACTGGAACCGACATCTAAGTGCAATATATGCAGATTGTAATAGAATGGCCATAAGAATTCTGTGGCAAGAATTGTTAGACATGAAAAACAATTTCAAATGGCCATGGATTAAGTCAGTAGGTATCCTTCAGGGAGAACTAACTAACACAAGTTGTGCTATGACAAAATTTTCTGACTGCATAGAGAAACTAGAGCTGGTGGATCCTCCTTTATTTGGAGGATATTTTACATGGAAGAAGAGGGGAGTATGGATGTGCATCCAGAATTGACAGGTTTCTACACTGTGCTGAATTGGGTGGGGGGAGCTTTTCCCAAATTGAATTTTGATCACAATCCTATCTTATTGTCCTGTGGAAACTGGGAATGAAAGAAGTCTTACATCAAATTTGAGACTTGGTGGCTGGAAGTAGTTGTTTTTCAAGACAAGGTCAGAGGATGGTGGGAATCCTTTTGTGTGAATAGCAGACTAGGACATGTATTAGCTAAAAAGCTGAAAATGCTTAAAGCAAAATTGGAGTGGAATAAAAACAATAGGGGAAATTGGAGACAAAGGAAGGAGGAAATATAAGAATGCCTTAACATGT
The DNA here is from genome assembly GCF_019186545.1 of Solanum stenotomum. Classification (NCBI taxonomy): domain Eukaryota; kingdom Viridiplantae; phylum Streptophyta; class Magnoliopsida; order Solanales; family Solanaceae; genus Solanum; species Solanum stenotomum. Next base: position 38,497,837 of record NC_064287.1, read on the forward strand.
GAAGGCTCCTGGGCCAAATGGGTTCCCAATCTTTTTGGGGCATCTTAAGGAAGACATCATTAATAGTGTTCACTATTTTCACTCCAACCAAGCCTTTGCCAAAAAATTCACTGCAAGCTTCATTGCCCTGATTCCAAAGAAACCAGGTGCTACAGACTTGAAGGACTTCAAACAATTTCTCTGGTTGGTGGGAATTGGGATGTACAAAATCATTGCTAGACTGTTAGCGAAGAGGCTTAAAAAAATGGTGAACAAGCTGGTCAAAAGCACCGTATGACTTTTATAAAAGGGAGATAGATCATGGATGTAACTCTTATAGTCAGTGAGTGCATAGACTCAAGAAGGAAAGGTGGAGTCCCAGGATAATGTGCAAGCTGGATATCCTAAAGCCTATGGTCATGTGAAATTGGACCTATTTATTGAATACTCTCAGACAAATGGAGTTTGGGAGTGGTGGTTGAAATTGATTGAATACTGTATCAAAACAGTCAAGTTCTCTGTTATGGTGAATGGGGAACCAATGGGTGTTTTTCATCAGAAAGGGGCTGAGACAAGGTAATCCTTTCCCCCCTTTTCTATTCATCCTGGCTATGGAGGGTTCTGATAGCATGATGAGAATTGCAACTCAAAAGAGGTGGGTGGATCAGGGGCATTCAGATCAGTGACAGAGTGGGGGAGGAAAAGGAGATATGTTCTATGCTTTATGCAGATGACACCATCATCTTCTCGGAGCCAGTAGCTGAACATATCAAATATATCAGAGTAATCCTGGTCCTCTTTGAAGCTATAGTAGATTTGAGAGTTAAATGGAGAAGAGCAACCTATTCCCAATCAAGGAGGTCCCAAGATTCAAGAGTTGGCAAAACATTTTGGGATGCAAAAGAGAACAGTTACCTACAACCTATCTTGTAACTCCTCTGGGTACTAAACATAAGGCATTGGAAATCTGGGATGGGATCGTTGAGAAAACGAAGAGGAAGTTAGCTAATGGGAAGGCCCAATACCTGTATCTAGGAGGGAGTTAGCTAATGGGAAGGCCCAATACCTTTCTTTGCCCATTCTTGTGATGTCCCTATTCCCACTTCCAGCAGAATTGGTGAAAAATCTTGACAGGCTGAGGAGAAAATTTCTATGGCAAGGAAATAAAGAAGGGATGGGGTACTGCTTGGTAAACTGGAAAACAATGCTTCTTAGCAAGAAAAGAGGGGGCTTGTAAATCAGAAATCTGAACCTACAGAATGAAAGCTTGCTAATTAAGTGGTTGTGGAGATACACTTGTGAGGAAAGAGCCTTGTGGAAGGAAGTCATAGTGACTGTCTATGGTTAACTCAGTCCCTGGTGTACAAAAACTGTCTCTCATTGTTATGGAATGGGGGTTTGGAGGACTATCAAGAACCTATGGCCAGTATTGGAAGCAAATATTTGTCTCAAGGTGTGAAATGGTACTAAGACAATTTTTGAAGGATGGGTGGATTGATCTAAGTCCTCTTAAGGAGGTCTTCCCCAGACTTGCACCTAATTTGTGTGAATTGTGAGGTAACTGTTTCTGATTGCTGGACAACACAGGTATGGGACATCTGTTTCAGAAGATTACTAAATGATTGGGAGGTAGAATGAGTGGCTCTTGGTTGGTTACTAAGAGGGTATGACTAACTCAAGAAGTGTTGCAGAGAAAAGGAAGACAGCTTGTTTCCCGGTGTTTTCTATATAATATGACATGGGAAACTAACAAACACCTATATTTGTATTGCAAGTTTACTACCCAGCTATGGAACGTCTTCCTCATCAGTACATGCACTAGTTAGATCATGCCAGAGCATACATCAGACCTTCTGAGCTGCTGGGTTAGGAGGGGTGGAAGCAAGAACCAGAAGAGGTAGTGGAGATTAATCCTATCATGTATGTGGTGGTCAATATGGAGAGAGAGGAATGACAGATGTTTTGAAGACATGTCCAATTCCATTCATAAAGTAAAATGAATTGTATTTTATCTTTGCTCTTTTGGTGTAAACAGTTGTGTATAGAATATACTGCTCAAATTATAGATTTATTAGGAAGTTTGTAATTGCTTTTTTTTTGGAGGTGACCAGCATACCCTTAATGCTGGAGACTACAACCTTACCAGTTTGAAAAAAAGAGATCATAGAATTAATGTGGATAGATAGACTTTCTTGGTTATTGTAACTAGAGCATAAGAATAAAACAAGTTCATCTTTTGCTGACATAATCAGAAGGAAGTATCTTAATCTTACAAAGTGGTGATATCATTTCACCGCGCTTTACCTGATTCCTAATATCATGAAATGAATGAATGCAACCAGTTCCAAGCTGTGACATTTGGTGCAGAGATTGCACAAATACATGGTAAGGTTCTGCACTCACTGTGTATTAGTTTACCATTTCTATTTGAATATTTGAGGAATTGAGGTCATGGAAAACAGAAAGATGTTGGAGATAAATAGAATGCTATAATGCTAGCATCCTGGTGTTTATCTCATTATCCCATTGAAAATTTTGAGTAGATTTTGTTGGTTCAACTTGAGAAACGCGACAACTAATTGTGTCACAATTGAGCATTTCTGTCGAGGCAACGGACTTGTTGATGCATCAGTTACCAAGGTCCAGTGTAGGAAATAAAAGTATTACTGATACTGGGGATGCCCATACTGGTGTTGTCTTGTTAACTCTTTTATCATTTTCTCTATTGTTTGTATACTACATTGTTTTTTTTTTATATGTTTGTAATATACTCTTTGATGGAGCTTCACTTTATATGTTCTTATAATATAACATGCAGGACTCCGCAATCATTAGTTGCTGGCTTAATGTGGCTTGGAGTCAAGAATGAGAGGTATTTCATGCGTCATGTATGCCAAGATTCAGATGAGTTGAAACAATATGGCTGGACTAGTCATAATGGACGGGATTATGGACATCAGGTTCTGAGTGAACAGACAATGACCTTGACTACTAGTTTTCTGAAATCCAAGGATCATGGTAGTGGCTACGGTGGAGACTGGGCTGTTCGAATTGGAGTGCAGAGCGATGAGTACTTCTCCTTACCATCTCTCATGATCTTCCTTTCTTTAGCCTGACATGCAAATACTTGGCTCTTGTGGATGTCATGCCTGTCAAAGTAGAAATTTGTTTACAATCAGGTTCTCTAGTAAGGAAATAGCACGTTGCTTCGGCTTATACAAAGCTTAGTCATTTGCTGCAGATTTCATCTGTTTTCTGCAATTAATGATATATAGGTGTCATTGGTTGATTGAATGATGACCTAGGTAATCAACAAATTGAGTTTGTCTTTATTTCATCAACTCCTTTCTTATTTGGTATCATGTTGTGAATGTGTCTACAGGTCCATTATGCATTATATGGACTATTTGGTTGGAGAGGAACAGATGTTAAAAGGGAAGAATTATCATATTTCTTTTGTAAAGAATAGGTGTTTAATACTTTTGGTTTAGGTTTGTCTGGACGATAAATTTTTTTGTACTTTGGGTGTAGGGGTTATAACGTAGAAAATGTGAATCACTTTCTGAATTTCTTGCAAAACATGAGGATGTAGTGGAGAAACTGTAATGTTCAGGTAGATTGTACTCCACACGGTACCATCTTGGTTCTGATTTTAATATAATTTACTTTATCTAGGAAAAAAAAGGGTATTTCTTGGAAGATATATCTGTATATTTTGGTCAAGAAGAGAAAGCTTCTTTGTACTTTTACATCCCATAAAACAAGAGCATTTATACAAAGAATCCTATGACTATAATAGGAAAGACAGTGAATTCCAGCTAATTAATAAAATCAATCTTCTCCTACAATTAGGCAAGAGTAAAATCTTCTAGAATCATGCCTTTTAAATTATGCTAATCAACAATATGTAAGATCATTTCAAGTTGAATAATAAATTTCATGTGTGATGGCATATCTTAACTTAAAGTGCGCGTACAACACATTAGAAAAAGTGTGGTAAAATTGCTGAATGAGATTAGAGTGCCTGGACTCTTGAAAATTTGTTTGCCTCTTGCATCTTAAAGCAGTGGGATCAGTGATTGTGGCTGTTGGTTATTTTTTCACAGATGATCATCATTAACTTAACTAGGGTATTGTGTTCTCTTATTAAAAGTCTCTACTGCATTTACTTCACAAGTTAATTTTAGTATTGCGACCACTTTAAGCATGAATGATATTCTTTTCTGAAAAGCTGTATTTCCAACTGAAATCTTATGATAGTTATGAATTTGTATCTCCATCTCATGTCTTTTATCCCTTAAACAATTGACACTCAAATTTCTTCACAGATCTGTCCCTGATGAAGAAATGTTAAAAACCGCACACTTGTTTTTTTATGTGGCTGATGAAGGGGGGAAAAGTCTTACTTTGGGTAGCAGAGTCTTGGATATTCATGGTGATTCTATTTTGGCGTCAGGATCATGTAGTGACATTGGAGACTGGCAGCTCCACTTATTTTCAGAGGTAATTTGCTGACTGATTTTCAATTGCAATTGAAAAGTCAACTATTTCAGTGATCTTCAATCAGCTGTGATTATGCATCTATTCATATGGTTCTTTGACCTTTTAACTATTGCCTTATACATGTCTTCCGAAGATGTGAAGCTCTTCAGTGACAAGGCTTGGGATAAAATCTCTCTTCTGATTTTTGTAGGCTTATTATTTTAAGAGGAGACTGATCTATTTAAAAAATTGTTTTTAGCGGCACTGAATATTTGAAGTGACAATGCTACATTGAGTGACCTTTCTCTTTTCTTTTCCTTTTTTTTGTGTTCTTATTGGAGGGTTCTATGTCCTTCATTTCTGTTGCTTTGTGAGGATAGCTAAGTAAGTGCCTAGGAGGTCTTTTGTGGTCCTCGGGTAAGGTTAGGCACACAATAATCATGCTTTCCAATTGTTTGTCACGTACAACTTTTGGAGGTATGTTGCTCTGGTTAAGTTTCTGGTTAGATGTTAATGGATTCATTACAAAATATATATCGAGGGCTATTCTTTGGTTCACATGAAGGTGAACCCAGGAAAATGTTGCTTTAGCATGAACTCAGGGTGAAGTAACCCTCCAGATAATTGAGCTGGAGAAAAGTTTGTGAAAAGTACCTGTTCAAACCAAAACTGACTTGGCTCTTGCATGTTGAACTACAAGGATGATGGTTAATGTAAGGATATAGCTTGGTAGCGAAATAAAAGAGTGCAATAAGGAGGGGGAATGACTAAGAGTACAAGGTGTATTACAAAACTTTTGGAAGAAGGTAAAAGTCGAGAAATGCTTACCTGTCATGCTTTGCATTTCCAGTCTTTCTAAAATTAGATGAGTTGGAAATAAAAAAAAGAACCTCAGTCATTTCTACCTTATATACTAGTTTTAGTAGGGTAGTTAGAATGTTAGTTTCCATGTTTCTAGAGGAAAGGATGCCAGGAAACAAGACAGTGGGGCCTGATAAAGGAAGGAGGAAATGGTGGAATACTGAACCAACTTGTATATGGTGAAAAATTTGGAAGAAAAAAAAGAGGAACTTGAGGTGTTTGAAAGGCAAATATAGTTCCATTCAGAAGATACAGGCTAACAACACTTTTTGGTTCTATCTTTAGTGCAAAATTGAACTTGTAGATGCAGTGCTCTGTTTTAGAGCTTCTAGTATCCATACCTGTTTAGGAAGGGACATAATCTTTTTATTTTATTTTATTCTTCACAGAGTTTCCAGAACACTCAGTGTTGCTTTGGATTCAACCATTCACATTTCAAAGAAAAATTTCTATAGGGAAGGATGTAATCTCTCAGGTCTAGATATGCCTTTTCTTCTACCAAATTTCAGTCAACCACGAAGAGTGCTTTGCAAAGGGAAGAAATTTGTCAAACTTGAGTTAGCATGCTGGCTTTGAGGTTGCTTTATACCAAAGTGAGGTTGATGACGACGACTTAGTTGCATCTTTAACACCTTATACATATGTATACACTGCTTTCATCAGTAAATTTTACTAACAATAAACTCCATATAAGGCAAAGGATTGTTAGTGTTTAAAGATTCTTTTTAAGAAGCTTGTGTTTTGGTCATTCAAAGCATAGATAAAAAGCTCCATTTAACTAGTATTTCTGCCTTCTTTTCAAAAGATAGGTATGAATAAATGTTATTTCTATAGGAGAACTGATCCCTTCTGCTCTGAGATGTTGTAATTATATAGGAGAAACCTTGATTATGTTGTTATCACTTTCTTTCATGAAGACTGCATGACTGAGATCCCTCTATTATAATGTTGTTTTCCTGTAGTTTATTGCTAATTCTAGAAGATTGCTTTGACATCGTTTTGACATTCTTTTGAATTGCAAATCTGTACTTTATATTTTAACAGTACAAGAACTGAAATGGTAGTTCTGCATTGTACTCTATGACCCTCTTTTTAATGTTTCAGCAGGTGCTCTTATTGTTTAGCATTTATCTGCGGTTAGATTTTTATTTGAAGAGCTTCTTGTAGGATGTATCTGGAGTACATTATTCTGGCTTCAAGACACCTCACATTCACAATCTCTCTGATCTAGTCCAGGCAAATTTGGCAGTCCAAGTACGCATACTATTCATATTTGTAGCTACATTGTTGGAAGTTATGTCAAATCTTACAGTTTGCCTTGTACCTTAGTAGTTGGCCACTTAGTCTGTTGCTTGCTTTTCGTCCATGTTTTGTTAGGCAAGACAATTTGGCCATTTACAGCTTTCGGACTCATCTGATGATTCTCCCAACATTTTAGTATTTCAGGTACGTTCTCAGTCAATTATCACTATCTTCACTACTGCTGATCTATATATTGTTAAGTAGGTTTTCTTTTTAATCCAGATTTCTGCTAGGATTCCTTTCAAAGCAGACATTGTTTTTCTCTCTGGAACCAGTACTCGTGATTCAAGAGTTGAAGAACGGGCCAGCAGGCTGACAGGTTTATGCTGAGTTCATTAGAGTATGATTGACATAAAAAGGAAATCTTTAGATTTTTTTGTTGATAAGTGGAAATCTTTAGATTCTTTTAGTTAATAAGTGGAAATGTTTAAAAAGAAATTCTGGAATTAATCTGACTTCAACATGTATCTAATGAGGAAAGTAGAAAAGCGATGGAGGTCAAAGGGGATTAAAGATGATCCATTTGTTTGTCATAGGTAAATGAATGTAATGTTGACCTGCAGTCTAGTAGAAAAGAGATTTGTAATTGTTCGCCGGAGATGGAGAAGCAGGGATGACAAAGGACCAATGGGCATAAGCCGTATATAGAAAGAGCTAGGGTTATAGAGGAGAACAAGCATGTGAACACCTCTGAGGAAGTTTTTTTTAAAAAAATTGTGCAGCTACCAAGGATCCAGAGACACCTGTCTTGGAGTGGGGGGCCACTTAAGCAAAATTTGGGCCCTGATTTAGGCTAACAGGCAATCATCAGTTAAAGAGCAAAGGAGCCACCTTTTAAAACAGGCCCAGTTTTACTTACTGAGGCTCATCTCCTTATATCAAACCAGTTTATATTTTTAGCAACATGCAAATAGGTCCAATGCTGGTAGAGTTCAAAGCAAATTGTCTAGATGTGGGTTTTTCAATAGTAATTCTGGGGACTTGCTGACTCAAAATTCAGAAGAGAACCAAGCACAAAAATTGTATGACAAGGTGAACCAAAAAGAATCAGATGATTACATAGATGCAATGACAAATATAGAAGGGGTTGGAACACTGATTCATAGTAATAAAGACAAAAAGCCATGCAATTAATTGAGTCATCTGAAGCTGCTGCACGGATTGTCAAGGATGCTGAAGCATTAAATTTTCAGCATCAAGATGAAGATTTTGATGGGGAGATGGATGCATCATTAAGGGTTCATCAAAACATAATCAAATTAAGCAAGCACGTTGGGATTGAATTTCAGGGATGCGAAAAAGAGACTGACACTTTTCAAGAAGATTGACAGTATCTATTATGTAGGAACCTGAGCCAGGGGTTACGACAACTCCTAAAATAAAAGGCTTAAAAGAGTTGAAAGGCCTGGTACTGGACATGAAGTCCCAGAGTACAGGGGCAAGAATCAGGGGAAAGTAGTCCTGGATAGTATTTGTGAAATTAGGTCTAAGACCTAACTCATACCCCAAAAGCTAGCCCAAAGGGGGGAGGATTGCCTAAGCCTTATAAGGAGTCGACCCATCTCATTAACCACCAATGTGGGACTTTTGTCATTCTTTAACACCCACCTGACCCCTAGTGCTTAGCACCTGGTGCGTGGGCAATTTTTATTTTTGGGGACCCCAACATTGGGTGAGATGGACCCTGCTCTGATACCATGTGAAATTAGGACTTAGGCCTAACTCACACTAATTTTGAAAACATTTTATTAGAACAAAACACACATTTTTTTTCAAAAGAAATAGAAGAAGAATGTCATATCTGTCAGAACCTCACCTTACTATCGATAAAATGGTTCTCAAAATCAAATTTACAACAAAAAAAGAAAAAAAGAATTAAAATCTAATGATTTTTTTTTTAAAAAAAAATGGAAGAATAACCAAAAAAGGGTGGGAGGGTTGGGGAGGCAAAAAGGACGGAAGTAAGGCTGATGGGGTGGGGGTGGAGTGGTAGAAAATAGGTAATCTTATTTATTTATTTTTGTTGAAAATTAGTTGTTTTTTTATAATTTATTTTAAAATTATTATTTTTACACTCAAATGCCACATGTCAACTTTTAATTAGTCATCATATCATGTCATGTCATCCACGAGTGTATTACACACACTTTGTAATTTCAGCTGATTGTCAAAAAAGTGTCAAAATGACACAGCGGGGCCCTACTTGAGGTGTTTAAAATGAACAAAGCCTACTTGAGGTGTTTAAGTGAAAATTGGTGCCAACTTTAAGGGGCTGCCGATGGGTTTGGAAAGAGGAAAAAGGGAATCCATTTGTGTTCAAGATGCTAATTATGTGAACAAAATGCAAAGGCAATTAGCCATCTCTTTCTACATTGCAAAGTGATTAGTCAGTTATGTTTATCATTTCAGAGGTATAAGATGGGCAATGATAAACTGAAAATAAAACTGGAAAATAGAGGGGGATAGCAACACAAACAAAGTCAGATGGAAAATTACCCTTGCGTCAATATGTAGACAAGAAAAGGAATTCTAGGTGTTTTGAAGATACTTGTAGCCCTTCAAGAAGGATTTAAATGAATTGTATTCTTACTCTTTGCTATTGGTGCAATTCAGAGTATATAGATGACCTAATTTTTGTAATTGATATTTTAGGTTACTAGTTTCAAAATAAATATTTTGCGCCTTTGAGCCCGCATAGAGCCTTTTATTATACCTCGCCGAAAATCTGATTGTTGCAAAGCCACTTCTCTATGGTACCCGTTGTTGCTTCCCTCATAAGATGGAAGGGTTTTTGCGGAAATATTTCCTTTGAGGTTGGGGATGGAAGCATGATTAGTTTCTGGGCTCATACGTGGTGTGGGGAGAACATGCTGTGAGAAGTCTTTCCTAATTTATATCGTGCATCTTAGCATCTTCGAATTCTACTGTGCCAGGGCACAAACCAAGCACACAAGGACTGCGTAAATCTTTGGTCTTGTCTATCATAGCCCATGTTGGGCTGACTCCTTTTTAGGCAAGAAAACCACTAGTTGAATTATTAAACTATTAAGACTAACTGAAAAAAAGGCACTACTCTTCTTCCTCCACTACTGATATTGACTGACCTGTTGATAGGATAGCAGTGACAGTTTAGCGTATACCCGGAGAAAGAAAAAAACCTTTTCAGGATGAGACTATGAACCCTAATGGAGCATGAGAAAGTAGTTGCAACAAAGAGAGAAGACAGTCAAACAAATTGTGGCTCACGATGGGTTATTCACAGGGACTTAAATTCAGAAGGAACCTATAGGATTAGTAGTTGGACAAATTTCACAATCTGATTGAGTTTTTGTATGGGCTAACCACTCCTAATAATTTATCAGATTTATGGAGCTGGTGAGAGAGTGGATATGGATTATTCACTGTTTGCTCTTATTTTAAGAGGTTACTAGTGAGAGGGGAAGGTACTTTCTCCCATGACTCTATTTGGATCCCTAGAGCTCCAAGGAAGGTATGTTTCTTTGTATGGTTGACGGAGAGGGGGTGCGATCGTAACAATAGAAACCAAGAAGGAGGAGGATCACCTATGTTAGTTGGTGCTCTATGTGTAAGAGCACAAGAGAAAATGTAGATCATCTCCTATTGCATTGCAAGGTGGCTAATTGGTTACGGAGGGTGGCCCTCAACTTGTTTAGGATGCAATGGGTGATGCTGGACACAGTAAAGGAGGCTTTTGCAAAGTTGGACTTAGGAGGGAGAAGAGAAGCCCAAGGGCATGGAGTGTTTCCCCTTTAGCAATCATGTGGGTCATTTGGAAAGAGAAAAATGGGAGAGCATTTGAAGGGGTGGAGCAATATTTTGTCAAATTTCAGAGAGTGTTTTGTCTCTAGTTTCTTTTTGGTGTACTTACGAGGTCCCTATTTGCATAGATGATTGGATCTCTTTTGTTGAGAACCATATTTATGGTTTTTGGATTCACTGATGTAAATATTACTTTTTGGTTTCCAACACATTTGTGTTGATGATCTATCCCGATGGTTACTTTTGTCTTTTGTTCGTCTGCTTGATAACAAAATCATTCCAGTAATTCTTTTTTCACTTATTATCTCTCTTTTCCCTATATGTGGTTAGCTTCTCTGACGCTTGCAGGATAAAATTAATTGTTCGAGTAAGAGGAACTCTAAAGCATGAAAGCACATTTCCTTAGGCAGCAAGGATCCTGTATTATCGATTTCAGTGTATCTAAATTTATGTTTCTGAGCTTTCTTTCATGTCCAACCTTGAGGACTAGTGTAACATGAACGTGCTCTAGCTTTTAGCTTTCAACCCTTAGCTTCCTTTCCAGAACTAGGAAAAACTACAGCCTGAAGGGTTATGTCTGCCTCTAATACCACATCCTAGGCAATAGGCATAAAGTTTTCATAAACAAAAGAACTATGGAATTCTCTTTCAGTGTATCTTATATATGGTTCTGAGCTTTCTTTCACATCCAAGATTTAGGACTAGCAATTAGCATAGTATGAATAATTGCTTGATATTAGTGGCTTTTGGATTTTCACCACTTAGCTTCTTTACCAGAGCTGGAAAAACAGGGTTATGCCTTCCCCTGTACCACACCCCAAGGGCAGATTATTACAACAATCACTACATCTCAATGCCAAGCAAGTTGTGGGTTGCCTATGTGAATCCTCACTGTCCATATCGATCCGTTTAAGCTCATCTGGGTCTAGGCGTACACTTTTCCAAAGTTCAACCTAATCCAAACACTGAGGATAAATACTTAGGAAGCTACAAAACTCTGGATCCTTTTTCTGTTAAGTCTTGTTATAAGTTTTTGGTTGCTGACCCACAGAGTACTAACTCATGGCCTTAGAAGAACATATGAAGACTAAAGCCACCACTTAAAGTGGCTTATTTTGTGGTAGTTACAAGAAAAACATGGTTGAAACAGGATAACCTCCAGAAAAGAGGTTTCAAGTTTGAAACAGGTGCCATCTTTTTGGAACAAATCTAGAAACCATTAACCTTTTTTTCCACTGCACTATTGTTTCATAATTATGAAATTTATTTCTGAAAATGCTGTGAATTGAACGGACAATGCCTGAAGATACAACTGATTTGATGAGAAGCTGAGAAAGAAGGGGCATGTCAAAAGAACAGCAGAAATGGTGGAGAACTATTCTAACCTTATATGGTGGCTATTTTGAAAGAGTCAAAGAGAGAAATGTGAAATGCTTTCAAGATACAACCTACTATAAATAGAAGATAAAAAAAACATTTGTATACTTTTGTTTTCTTCTTGGTCGAAAGAGGAATTAATTAGTGATGTAGAATTGCTACTAGACACACTTGAATACATACTGATTTGATGAGAAGTTGGATCATTCTGTAAATATTTCAAGCACAATTCATAGGACATTTTAATACTTACTACAAATAATATTATGGAATTCAGTTGCTAAATTCTCAGGAGTCCCTATTATGTGAACTTTCCTCGTTGACCCTAAAGTTAAATAGTATATTCTGTATTTCTTATACGTGTTTAAGACTAAGTAAAACTGTCAATTTAAGTAAGCTGTATAATCCCACAAGTAGGGTTTGGGGAGGGTAGGATGTACGTAGACCTTACCTCTACCTTTATGGGGTAGAAAGGTTGTTTCCGATAGACCCTCAGCTCTAAGCTTGCTTACCTAGTTGAAATTATTATGAATTTTCATATCAGAAACAGTCTAGAAAGTTATGCATTCCCCATTTCTATTGCCATGTCCCATATACCAGTTGAAGTTTGACCTTGGTCATTGTTGTCTGATTCTAGGAGCAAAAGAAATGTTTATTCAAAAAATTTCTTGCGCCGAAATTTTTTACTAAACCCAAATTGTGTGAGAAATATAGGAAAAGAATATTATTGAATTGTTGTTGTGTCTACATTATTACATTGAGACCCTATTTATAGACACTAGAATACAATCTTTTACCAAGTAGGATACTATTTACTATTCTTATTTCTATTTGTATTCCTATTCTTATTCTAAATAAGATTGTATAAACCTAGTCCTATTTTAATAGGATTGTATAAACCTATTCCTCTTCTAGTAGGATTGTATAAACATATTCATGTTCTAACACTCCCCCTCAAGCTAGTGCATACAATTCATGTACCTAGCTTGTTGCAAATGTAATTAATACGAGGATCGGTGAGGGGCTTGGTGAGATATCTGCAAGTTGATCAGTTGACTTCACAAAATTGACAGTCAATCTCAATGAGCGTGTCTTCTCATTAAATACTGGATTTGATGCATGATGTTAGTCAATCTCAATGTGCTGAATCTTTTCATGAAATACTGAATTTGATGCATAATGTCGATAAAACACAGAGTGATAAAATTACAGTGTTGAACTTCCCCAAACTTGCAAAGACTGTTTCAGACCATAGAGTGATTCACATAATCGACATACAAGGCTACTAAACTCCCCCTGGGATACAAACTTCTCAAAATCTAGTATAAAATATATGGATCGTGTTGGAATCAATAGATGAGTCGATATTAAACAAGAAAGTCACCGAAAAATTGGCCAGAACATGCTCATACGCCAGAGTATTAGATTTGATGGCTGAGAGTGGTCACAATCTAAGAAATAAAATTATATGGATAGGGTCAGAATGATGACATGACCCAACTAGAAAATAGAAATTATATAGGAAAGGTCGGATTGACGGCACGACCCTATTGAAGAAGAGAAATATTATGGGTAGGGTCGGAATGATGGCACGACCCTATTGAAGAGAAATTATATGGGTAGGGTCTGAATGATGGCACAACCCTACCCAAATTAGATTTGAGGAGTCACCGGAAAGACGAATAGAACTATGCAAATCAAATCTGAGGAGTCACTGAAAAGACACACGGAGCTATGCAACTCAGATATGAAAAAGTAGTTTGGAAAAATTCACGGTACTACGCAAATTAAATATGAAAAGTAGTCCAGAGGGATGCATGATGCTACGCAAATCAAATATGCAAAAAAGGTAGTCATCGGAAGGATGTCACGGTGCTACACAAATTAAGTATGAAAAAGTAGTCACCGGAAAGATGGCACGGTGCTACACAAATTAGATATGAGAAAATAATCACATGAAAGGTAGACGGTCACCCAACTTTTGCTAACATAATCATTGGCCAGACGGGCAACATATATGGGTAATAGCCATCTGCCGGCAGCGGAAGCTCTTTGATTGTTTACCAAGATCGTAGAAGCTCTGATACCATGTGAGAAATATAGGAAAAGAATATTATTGAATTGTTGTTGTGTCTAGATTATTACATTGAGACCCTATTTATGGACACTAGAATACAATCTTTTACCAAGTAGGATACCATTTACTATTCTTATTTCTATTTGTATTCCTATTTCTATTCTAAATAAGATTGTATAAACCTATTCCTATTCTAATAGGATTGTATAAACCTATTCCTATTCTAGTAGGATTATATAAACATATTCATGTTCTAACAGTAACTATATGTTGATTAAGTTCAGTTTGGGGAAATTGTCTATGCTATATGAATTTTTTCCTATCCTCATCCTAAACAAAACTCTTCCCATTGTTCCAGGTACTTCACTCACTAGTTTATTCTCTGAGAAGCAAAAGGAGTTCGACAATAAGTTTAAGAAAAGCTTTATCCTATCTGATGAGGTATCAAACAATTTATAATCTGTGTCCCTGATTATGCGACAAATTGCACTGAGATTTAATTACCTATTTTAAGTTAAAAAATGAACCGTCAAACGCCTATATGTTCATTATATCAAGCACCAAGATACTGGAACATATTTTCAGTTTTTTACTCTCAAAAACTGTCGCAATTTGTGATGAAGGGAATGATTCTTTTGTGCAAGTTCCTCTGATACCCTTCCCCCAATTTGCACCTGGGATCCAACGGAAGAGCATATGTTATTTTATTCTTCTACATGCAGTTCATGGGATGTGCATGAGTATGAGATATTTTAAACCAAATTTACGTTGTACCACACAAATATTTGCAGTACAGACCTAGGTAAGTAACATCATACATGCTATGAATGTGTAATTATGTTAACTGAAACTAACCCATGTTTTACTATTAAATTTGCTGCATGGATCTAGGAAAGTGTGCATACTGAATCAATTCAATGCTCCTAATGCCGTCAATGTAGTTATAAAGTTTTTCTGTTTATATCGATGCACGTCTAAAGTTCACTATGTAATTTGATCACTTTGGACTGAATTCAATTTCAATCTGTGAATACTCTACAAGTTCTTTCAGATTGTAGAAAAAATATGAATGTCTGTCATGCTTCTTATAAAAAAAGGAATGACTATCGAGCTGATGACAAAATCGTACCACTTGTTGTATGCTGTATTACTTGCAGTTGGAAGCCATTTCCTTGTATTAACTTCCATGATGCAACATCTCTCTCTCTATATATAATGCAGAACTCTTTATGTCTTATCTTTTCAGCTTGGTTTGGAGCCTGTGACTGTTGGTAAGGCTGCTCTTGGAAACATGTTGGGTGGGATTGGATACTTCTTTGGCCAGTCAAAGATTTCACTTCCATCAACCTCCACAGTAAGAGATCCTAGTAGTGATTCCCTGCTATTTTAGAAAACTCGCGACATGTGCAATAACCTAATGACAGTGTTAGATAACTCTATTTTTCTCTTATATGCAAGAAAATATTTAGAGCTCTGTGATGAAGAGCATATCATCATATCTGAGCCTACAATGTACCAACAAATTAAGTAAGAGCTTTAAAATATGGCCGAATTAGGAAATTACTCAAGTAACTATACTTTTTCTCTTCTATGCTTGTCAAGCAAGAATATTCCGGTAATACTGCATTTAAGAATCATGTTAGTCAGTCTATGATGGGAGGATTTTAGGAATGGTGCTATTAGTGCTTGAGTGGTTACAGGGATAATCTGCTGTTTCTCTTGATTTGAGACTAAAGTTGACTAGAGGAGAGGATACGTTGCTGAAATCTTGAAAATAAAGAGTTTCAAGAAGAAGTATAGATGAGGACACCTACTAAGTTCATGTTCTCATCTCCAATTGCACACTTCTTGAAGGGAAAGAGCAGAAAATGTTCTAGTTAAAACTTAAAACTAATTACAAATATATTTCTTCATGCTAAAGTTGCAATATCATAACTTTTGACATCAAATGCCACTCACCTTCCCAAAAAGGATGATAAATGGAAGGATTCCCCAAACTGCAATCTAGTCAAGCTGTCATTTGTTTCTTGTTTCCTTGGCTTCAGGAATCTAATGAGTGGGGAGCTCACATAAAATTGGCTTCCCTGCATCACCCCAAGTATATGCTTCATGATTTTGGATGTACTGATGATTAATTTGCTAAGTTGATAATTGGTGTAACTTTTACTCAAGACTAGTACCTGGTCGCAAAAGTTCTTTGGATGTCCAAAGCACTTCTTGAAGTTGTATTATTTTCACTTTTGGAGTCCTTTAGTTGTTTGTTCAATAATCATAACCATTTGGATGTCTAATAAAGTTCTACAATGGCTCCTGACTTGTACAGCCTAATGCTGGAGATAATTCTGTCTTATACTGGCCTGCTGAGCTATATACAGCAGTTCCAAGTCGGCCCTTCTTCCCAAGGGGCTTCCTATGGGACGAAGGTTTTCATCAACTGCTAATTTGGTCAGTGACTTGTTCGTTTTTTTATTTGTTTTCTACAGCTTAAAAATAGTATTTTAGCTGGTTTCTAGTCCCTTTGATTTGCACTTATAAGGGAAATCTTGAAACAATCAGGCGTTGGGATGTATACATTAGCTTGGATATCATTGGACATTGGCTAGATCTGATGAATATTGATGGATGGATTCCGCGCGAGCTAATCTTAGGTGCTGAAGCATTGAGGTAATATATGGTGGATCCCGTTAAGCTTAGTTAACTAGTTCATAGTTTTTCTTGTAATCCCATCTGAAACTTCTATGTGGTCAACCTTGCAGTAAGGTCCCAGAAGAATTTGTTCTTCAGCATCCAACTAATGGAAACCCACCGACACTGTTTTTGGCCCTGCGAGGTATTTATTTCTCTACTTTTTCTTTGGAACTTTCTTGAGAAGATATCCTTCTCTTATTGGAATAGCTATAGCTGACTACATGTTATTATACTGTCTTGCAAAGTTAGTATTGTTCATAGTCTGTTTGTTGTTAGTGAGTAGTTAGCTTAGCTTAACAGTTTGTTAGTGGTTAAATATCTCCCATTATTAGTTGGTTAGTTTCTGCTTAGCTGGCACCTAGCTTTCCAAAGTCAGTCAGTGGATCGGGTGTGTATATGTAGAGATCTCACAGAGAATGCATTTTAGTTTTCACTTTTCTATTTCTGAAGCTTCTCTCTTTTTCTCTAGTGGCTTCCCAGAATCCTCCATAGCTAGATTGGAGTTTGTTGTTTGCTACCATTGTTATGGCTTGATATGATATCAGAGCTTAGGAGATTAAATTGATCCTGTTTCTCTCATTGCCTGCTTTAGATCTACTTCTTCTACATTCTTCCCCTAGTTGCAATTTTTCCCTAGTAGCAAAAATAGTTTTCTAGATTTTTAACATTTCTCTTATGAAATTGAGACACTCATCAGATTTCACTTCTCATGGCTGAGATTGAGAAAATGATGGTTCTGTCATTGATTCTACTAGTCCTCTGTACATGCACCCATCTGATAATCCCGATGGTATGCTAGTTCCTGTTCCATTCAGTGAAATAGGTTATCGATCATGGAGACACAGTGTATTGCGAGCTCTTTCAGTGAAGAGCAAGTTAGGCTTCATCAATGGTGAGTGCGAACGTCCAGCTCGTGAGTCCTCCAAGTGTCAACCATGGGAGAAGTGTGACAACATGGTCACTTCTTGGATCTTAAATTCTCTGATGGAAGAGATCGAAGATTGTGTGGAATAAGCTAATAGTGCTGCTGAATTGTGGAAAGAATTGGAGGACTTTTTATGAACGGACCAATGGAGCCAAGCTTTATCAGATTCAAAGGAAATAAATGATCTTTCGCAAGGAGCACTTGACATTACAAGTTATTACACAGAGACGAAGAAGCTTTGGGGGGGGAGGGGGGGGGGGACTTAAATCCCTTGAATGCGAAGACTCAGTGCACTTGTGGAGCGAAAGAGAATCTGCACAAAGCAGAACAGGACAGGAGATTCATTCAGTTCCTTATGGGACTCAATGAGGTGAACACAATTGTGAGAGGAAGTATCCTCATGATCCACTGCCTTCGATGGCACAAGCCTTTCCCCTGCTAGTTCAGGATGAGAAAGAGAGGGAGATGAGGCCCTCAAATCAGCTTGTTGAGTCTACTGCTTTCAATTTAAATACGCATGGAAATCTAAATTTCAGGACAAACCATTCTGCCAATAGCAGCTCCTTTGGCTCTTTTTTGAGCCTTCATGTGGCCCCAATTTTCTCCTCTATTGGACTTGGTCCATGAAATACGTGTACTAATGTAGCACTTAGCCCACTCCTTTCTATAATTGTTAGGCTTGAGTTCTTCTTCCATGATAAGCATCTTCTAGATTTCCCATTGAACTCTGTCAACCTCTAATGCAAGTATGCCAGTGTGGATGCTATCAAGTCTTCTTCCTTATTTGAAGATCTTGCAAAACACAATAGATACTATAACTTAGTTATTTGGTGCTGGAGCTAACAAATAACATGTTAACATCAATGTTATCAAAAGCGAAAAGCTCAAAAAACTCTTGAGGTATGTTGGGGCTTTAAGCTCAAAACACAAATAAAGCGTGGACTTTTTTTTTTGATAACCGAGAAATCCGTCTGTGACCTGCCCTTTGGACCAATCACAGCCTTCTAAACTCGGTGGATAAAGGGCCCACCCCTCTACCCTTCTCAACTTAAATACCGGGATTCGCTTTGCATGGTGTGGGGCTTGAACCTACAACCTAAGCCACAAATCCTCCACCTTTTGCCACTTGAGCTAGGCCTTGGGGGCACAAATAAAGCGTGGACTTTATTGATAAAAGGCGCAAATGGAGAAAAAAAAATACAAATATGTATGTGTAGTCCAGGATTATTAATCACAAGCATGAATGATAAACATATGGACAAAGAACTTGAAAAAAATTATGATAAAAGGCTCGTTTGGCCATGCAATATGAAATCATGAGATGAAGTTGATGTTTTGTTTGGACATGCAATTTGGACTTTTTATATTTTATGTTTTCTCATAAACATAAAAACCCCATAAGTTTTAAAACTATTAAAATTGTCACAATTCCTGGTACAATCTTGCCAAATAAGCAAAAATTTATAAAATCACATAATACACTACCACAAAGCTATTCTTAAAAAATACAACATTTATCGATCAAATCTTAGTTCAATAAAAAATAAAATTGAAAAGTTATTTTTATTAATTCAACATAATCTTACCATAATAGTTGGTCTTGTCCTCGATATAATGATGAAAAATTATTTTTTATTAAATGTTGATTTGAATGAAGTAGTAATAAATTAGACTGGGTAAATAAATTTGATAAAAAATAATGAATTTGGTGAATATAAATTGTAAACAAGAATTGATTTGAAGTAATAATAAATTTCACTTTGGTGAGAATAATCTTTATATGAGATATAAATGATTTAAGATGTAATGATATGAATTATAAATTTTATTTATATATGAAACAAATGGCTAGTAGATATATGTGGCTCTTTTTTACAAAATATAAACTTGTGGGTCAACTTCTATATTTGGAAAATCCCAAATCATGATTTTTGGAGTATTTGGGATTTCATTTCATGATATGAAATCATGAGATGAAATCAGCGTGAAATCGCATGTCCAAAGGCTGATTTCATCTCATGATATGAAATCGCATGGCCAAACGCCTACAAAGTGAAAATATCAATTGTTTGGTGTCACATCTTTAGGATCACGCTCATTGGCAAGGAGAAGTATGCCTTAGAGCTTTGATGACGACACTGAAATGCCCATAAAGTGAGGCTAAACACTCAACATGTTTTGCTCCTCGCTTTAGGGCTGAAGCGCGCCTTTGAAACACTGGTTAACATGAAACTCAGGCACATGAAGCATGATAATGTAATATCAGGTGCACAAACAACAGAAATTGTTCCTGAGATGGGGGTTAGAGAGCTATTGGCTATTCTGACATAATTCATGTTAGGACTAAAATAGTAATTTTGTAAGTGTTTAGAGGAGCCTGTCATGTGTCTATTATCACTAGAATTAACAAATGAAGAATCAAGGTGAGCATTAAAGGCAATTACTGATTGCACATAATTAGATGTGGCAGCAAAAGGTGAGTCAAGTTCGGTCAGGAGTCTGCGAAAATGCTGAATTTCATCTGAAGACAGTTTTTCCCGAAGATGTTCTCCTGGATGTCTCCACATTTTCTAGAATATTAGCCAAACCCCTCGATGGACCTACACATTTCCCCCCATGGTTTATGTTGGTATGCCGTGTAGTTTCCAACATGACTCTTTTGTATGCCTTGGTTTCCACAATAATCACACTGTATGTAACTTTTATGTGAAGTGCTCAGCTATTGGTTGTTCAGGAGAGACAGTTAACCCTGATTTTTCAGTTGATGCCTGATGCAATATGACACCTCATCGGCTCTCTTCCTGTTGATCAGAGGAGTATGCATTCTAGGAACCAAGAATTTGAATGCTGATTTGATCATACACACTTTCCTTTTAAACCAATTTTTGAAAGAAAACTGCATCATCGGAGCACTCTGCTTGGAGATCCTGGTAATAGTCAATGTCCAGCCATAAATCAATTAAGGCGGAAGCATAATCGGTAGAAGTCAACTAACCTTGCTTAGTGACATGCGCTTTGTTTTTAATCTCAAAGATCTGGCCATTATTACCCCTGCGAGAATGAGTGTCCTAGTTCAATTTCAAAAAAAATAAAAAATAAGTGCCCTAGTTGAATTTCAGGTCTTTTCAGCAGTATCAAGCAATAAATATTGCTTAGAGATTCAGATCTGCTTTCAACAATGTGTATCTTCTTAATATTGTAGAGCTTGAACATATTCTTGCACTTTCCTCGAGTTTGAGGAACAACTTGCTAACTATATGACAAAATTTCAGCTTACCGCCCATTTGCTGCAAGTTCTGCTCTATCCATCTCAACATTTTATGCATTGCAGAGTTAATTGGACCCCAGTTTTCTCCATCTGTTCATAACGAAGTCTGGTTAAACAATTTTTTGAGTGGTGTGGTGGAACAGTAATCACAGTAAGTTACTCGTTTCAGATCTGATCTCCAAGCTGAAGAAAGAAAAGTTTGCTGCAACTGAGGCCAGGGATATCTCTGTCTTCTTGGATCGGGCATTTGTCCGCCTTGAAGCATGGTTCAAATGGTTTAACACAACTCAAGCCGGTAAGTTTCCTCTTTTGTGAATTTTATTTACAAAAAGGTCCATCTTTTACTGTTTTTACTAGTTGATAAGCTGGGAATGTGATGTTACTAGTTACTATGGTATCAGTCTAACTTCAGTTTGTTTATTAATATTTTATGATTTCTTTTTAAGAAGATAGCCTTCCGTTTGCCAGTGATCTTAAATTTATCTAATTCTTAGGTGTAGAATTAGTGGTGACCATGATTTACATTTGTCAGCTTTATTCCATTTGTTTCCGCTGTTAAGTTTGTGCCATTAAATAATTCAGAACTGACAATGTGTGTTTTGGTTGGTACTGGATAAGTTTGAAATATCTTTGTCGGTTCAAATGGAAAACATGTCAAAACCGATACACTTACCAATGTAACCTTCAAAGCCTTAAGATCTTGATAAGCTTGATATTCTTTTATTTTACTCCATCAGAACTGTATCAATGAGACCCCATTTGTGGGATTACACTGGATTTGTTGTTGTTGTAAAACTGTATCAATGTAACAATAACCTTCAAGCTTGCTGCTGACGGTTGGCAGATAAGTCTTTGGAAGCTGAACTTTGGACGTTGCAATCTTCTTTGTAGAAGTGTTTAAATCTGCGGTAGCAGTAGTACCAGTAGAAGAGGAAAACTTTCCCATTGAAAAAAAAAACGTGTTTACCACTTTATGTAATGAAAATTATAAAGTACTTCAGCAAGATTTTTCATCAAAAGGAATTGATGTAAAAGCTATCAAGTCTTGATGGTGAGGTGCGAAAAAATGTTTTGGCATAATCTACGGAGCTCATGCTTTTCCCCAGATTTTTGAACTACACGCTTTCCTTTTCCTGATCTTCTATTTGAGTTGAATGTGATTGTTTCTTACCTGTTAAGTTTTTCAATTGCAGGAAAGGAAATGGGTAGCTATTACTGGCACGGAAGAGATACTGCAACGACCCGTGAAATAAATCCTAAGGTTTTGATCTAAAATATGTCTATGCTGAAAACTTCTCTACTGATGTACTTTTATTTCCTTTCTCTTGAAAGTTGATAGGTAGTATCATTTCATGGGTAATTTTCATTCTCCTCTCGTCAAATACAATTTCTGAAATCTTGGAGGACCTATATTAGATCCCTAATCACTCAAAAACCTTGTTTTTCTTTTTGTAATTGTTATTTATGTGGACCAATAAATGAGATGTATAGAGAATAAGCTAGAGAAGAAGTAACAAGTTTGGCAAAGAATGAGAGCAATGTCCTTCAGCCCTGCAATATTTATATTATGCAGACCCTATTTACAATGATCTAGTTATGTAAATCACTTAGCTTCACATATTTCTAGATAGTAGATAGCCAAATAGAGATAGCTATGGGGATACCACATTGAGAAATGTAAATAATGTTTGCGTCTTTAACCTATAAAAGGATATATGCAGAAGACATACATCTTCTCTTGTTTCTCTCAGTTCTCTTGTCCTTGTTTATTTCTCACATGGGATCAAAGCATTTACAATCTTTGTGAAAAATATGAGTAGCTTCTGCCTCTGGTGGGAAGCCTTATGCTGCCTGCATGAACTGACTTTTCCATTCTTTCACAATTAGTATCGTCTGTTTTCACAACCAGTTCTCTCTATCTATTCTATGGACTTGAAGAAGACTACTCACAATCAGAACCAGATGTCATATGAATCGCAAGAATTTGAGGCTTTCGGGGAATTTTAGGGAAAAAACTGGACATTCCGAGGAGGAAGTCAGAAATCTTGTTATTTCAATCGGAAGAGTAAGTTAGTGAAGATTTCAAGAAGAAGAAAAACTTCTTTGTATTTCTTGATGAATATACAACTCATGGGAATGGGTACTTATGCAATGAGTCCTAAGACTGATTAAGGAGAGACAATGTCACAAAAATATGAGTAGCTTCTGCCTCTGGTGGGAGGCCTTGTGCTGCCTGCATGAACGGAGTTTTCCGTTCTTTCACAATTTCTATCTTCTCTTTTCACAACCAGTTCTCTCTATCTATTCTATGGACTTGAAGCAGATTACTCACAATCAGAACCAGATGGCATAATGAATCGCAAGAATTTGAGGCTTTTGGGGAATTTAGGGAAAAAACTGGACATAAAATCAGAAATCTATTATCTTAATCGGAAGAGTAAGTTATTGAAGATTTCAAGAAGAAGAAAAAACTTCTTTGTACTTCTTGATGAATATACAACTCATGAGAAGGGGTACTTATACAATGAGTCCTAAGAGTTGAGACTAAATAAGGAGAGACAATATCACATAATCAATTGCAATCCATTTACAATATCATTCTACTCCTGTAATTAAGCTATCGGATTAATCAACACCCCCCTCAAGTTGGTGCAAAAATGTCGCACATGCCCAACTTGCATACCAGTGTATGAAAAGTCTGTTTGTTGAGGCCCTTGGTAAACTCATTAGCTAGTTGCTTTACCGCTGACACATGGACCAAACTCAAGATACCACTCGTAACTTTTTCTTTGATTAAGTGTCGATCAATTTCAACATGCTTTATTCGGTCATGTTGGACTGGATTTAGAGCTATAATGATTGCAGTCTTGTTGTCACAATACAAGGAAAGTTCCCTTTTCCAGACAATCGCAATTTCTCTAGTAGCTTTTGTAATCACAATTGATCTCGCAGTTTCCAGACAATCCCTCTTTCCAGACAATCGCAATACTTCGCAGTTTTCCTAGATCCTTGATCTCGAATTCTTGTGCCAAGAACTTCTTCAATTGGGTTATCTCCTCTTTGTCATCTCGTCATTACTATGTTATCAACATGAACTATGAGAAGATTGTTTTTACCTTTTGATGTCTAATGAAGAGGGTGTAATCAGCATTGCTTTGCAGAATTTGTCAAACCAAGCTCTAGCAGATTGCTTAAGCCCGTACAAGGCTTTCGAGGGTGCATGGTGTTTAGATGCCATGCCATCAGAAGGGAATGATTAGAATTCACGGAAGATATATGCCAGAACTTAGATGAGAAGGGTCAGAATAGTCTTGTGACCCGAGATCTGGAAATAGTTTTTGGCAGAAGTCACCAGGAAGTTGTAGATTTGGCCGGAAAGTTAGCTTCCGCGCCAGGACCCTAATTCTGGGATCGGGAAAAATAATAAACAGGTAGGTATAGGCTCAGATGTTCCAGTGACCCCAACAGGAAAAACAAATCCAAAAGGAACTGACCAGAAGAGGATTGTGTTGCAGACAACCAACCAAGAGAGAGAAAACTCGACCTCTTTGGTAAAAATGTAACCCTAGTGTTGCACGGTAGATAGGTCACCTGAGAAAGACATCAATGGCTTTGATACCATGAAGATTTCAAGAAGAAGAAAAAGCTTCTTTGTATTTCTTGATGAATATACAGTCCATGAGAATGGGTACTTACACAATGAAAAACAATATCACATAATCAATTACATTCAATACAAAATCATTCTACTCCTATAATTAAGATATCAGTGTAAATCAACCGTAAGGAAGAAGCAACCGAAATGAAAGAGCATCCAAGGGCTGGGTGACTCTGTTAAATTATGATAGTAGAAACATCAAGGAAAATTTAGGGCAACTCTTAATCGCAGGACTTGTTAAGGGTTTGGTCTAGAAATTAGGAGTAGTATCTGCCTTTATGAACGGGATACTCTTTTCTTGTCTAGGTTCTTTTTCCTTTTGGGTAAGATATAGTCATTTTGTAAGGGTTGCATCCGATGCTCTTATTTATTAAATAATAGGGAAAAGGCATAAATTCCCCCCCTAAACTTGTCACGAAAAGTCAGTTACACGCTTATATTATTGTGATGACCTACGCACCTGAATTACTTAGAAGTGAATTTATTTCAACCCTGACGCACATATGACTAGTCACTTGATGAGAAAGTGTTTCACACTCGCGCCATGTCATCACCACGTCACTGCCACATCAATAATTACATTAGATTTTAAAAAAAAATTCTTGTCACCCAATTTCTTCTTCTTCCCTATACATCATCAAACCCACCATTAAATCACTACCATGGTTGCTATTATCATCAAATTCACTTCACCACCCATAATCAAATTCACCACCGGAATCTTCCCACAACCATTGGCATCATAAAAAATCGATAACAAACATCATAAATTTATCTAAATTCACCATCGGAACCAAATCACTATCATTGAAATTCATCACAATCATAACCATAAATTCACTATCCACATCAAAATCACGAGTTTCATTGTCATTATCGAAATTAAAAGTCATACCACCACTAATTTTTCAACCATCACCAAACCCACCGCAAAAAATTGTCACAATATACAAATTTCATTCAAGCTCAAAGAGGAGAATTGTGAAAACTTGCAATATTTATTTGCAAAGATTTTAGTCAGACAATTGAAAAACTAGTGCTCGATTTACTATTACTGGTTTTGAAGAAAATCTAGAGAGGATTTTTTTGAGAGAGCAGAAAGATGTATGAACATACATTAAAAAATTGAATTTTGTGCGAAAACATAGAAACTTTTTACATAAAAAGAAAAAGCAAGATCTGAAAATTTTCTTATTTCAAATGCTCACAATCAACAAAAAAACACAAAAATAAATTGAATAATTGACTTGAAGAATTTGATGTGGGAATAGTAAGGATTGACCAATTTTAGATGTCTCGCCGGATTTTTTTCGTACAGTGAACCTAATTAATTGAACAACTTCGTGATCTTTGCGATGGATTTCTATCCCGCTATGTTGTTTTCTATTTTTCTCTTGGAAATTTATCATGAAAAAAAATTTGTTTTTCACATTAGCCATAGCAAAAAGAGTGTTTGTGATAAGAAAAAAATGGAGGAAGAAGAAAGGTAGAGTAATGCGAAGGAGAAAGGTGGTGGTGGGAAAAAAATTGCCTTTTTTTTTACTCAAACGCGCCTTTTTATTTTTTATTTAATCTTATTTCCATGTCAGCTTTGAGGATAGTATTAAATTCACTTTTGAGTAGTATAAGTGTGTAATAGGTCGCCTCAATAGTTTAATTGTGTAGCTGACTTTTCAGTACAACTTCAAGAGTGAATTTATGTCTTTTCTCTAAAATAATAATATACCGAACAAAAAATGAGCTACACATTCTTCCGGAGCATGAAAAAATTTAAACATAGGATAGAACAATAAAGGATCAGTGTAAAGATAATGGCATAAAGAACACGTAACATGTTAAATGGAATGTTTTATCTCCCTAAGTGAAGATGAACGTACGTCACGTGGATCTTAGATGCTGGATGCATCTTGCAGCAGATTCCATGCACTCAATAGCAGAGCTTCTGAAGATGGATAAAGATATAAAAAATGTATAATAAATACACAAGTTCCTTAAAGCATCATTCTCTTAGTTGGCTGTAGCACCATCTGGAAGGGTTTTATCATTGAACTGCAACTGTATAGTAACAGGGTAACTGCTGCACCTTTTAAAGTGTCTGTAATGCTTATTGGACATTAAAATTTATCTCAAATGTTTCAGATGCACTTAGACACTGCAAATGGAGCTTATTGTGATTATGGAAATCATATAGAGAAGGTATGTGGTTTATCATATTAACATCGTCTGGGGGCAGAGTATGCATAGTTTATTGTGAATGATGATTGGTGCAGATTTTATTCGTGCTTGCTATAATTCCAAACATGATCAGGTTCATCATGGTCTTATCCATGATTAGTTAATTCATTGATAGTGTTGTCTGAACTCTGATGTATTTGAGTGCTGTCTGTTTTACCTTACTTTGCACATTGCACTTCAGAAAACCTAGCTAGGTGGGTTTTATCAGGCGAACAGTGAATCCCAAGGTAAAGAGATATGCATGTAAATGTCTGAAACCTATATGAATGAATTTGAGGAAACCTGATCTAGAAGCATTCTCTTAACCTCATAGTGCAAATCGAAATAATTATCTTTAAGCATCTCAAGCTTAAATTCAAAGGAGCCCGTAGTAAATGTTTCTGGAGGAGAATATAAATCGAGTCTTTTCTCTTACAAGCAAAAGTGAACTAATAAGAAACCTACTTGAGTNGATGAGTTTGAATGTAAATATTCAATGTTTATATGACAGTTTTGATTGATCTATTGTAACTTTTTCTTCAATCTCAGATTCAACATGTCTCCTTTTAATCCCATTAGTACTATTTTGGGTCAGAATAAACTAGAGGGTTCTAACTATGTTGACTGGAGGAGAAATCTCGACATCGTGTTAACTGCTGAAGAATATAAGTTTGTACTTCATGAGGAATGTCCATTGAAACCAAATGAACAGTCTAGTGATGAGGATAAGCTAGCTTATCAGAAATGGCGCAAAGCTGATGAGATGGCGCGATGTTACATTATGGCTTCAATGTCAAATGTGTTGCAACATCAACATCAAGCTATGTTGTCTGCTTTTGAAATTCTGGAGAATCTCAAACAAATGTTTGGAGACCAGGGTCGATCAGCTAAGCAGACTGCCATGAGAACTCTCATGAACACTAAGATGGTTGAAGGCACTCCTGTAAGAGACCATGTTCTAAAGATGATAGGTCTTCTGAATGAACTAGAGGTCTTGGGGGCTGAAATTGACAATGACTCTCAAGTTGAGATGATATTGCAGTCTCTGCCAGACAGTTTTCAACAATTTTGCCTAAATTATAATATGAATAAGATGAGTCTATCTTTGGCACAATTGTTGAATGAGCTGCAGGCGGCAGAGACACTTGTGAAAAAGGCACCATCCATGGCACTAAATGTTGAGAAAGGTTCTACTTCTAAACCGCAAGGTGGACAGAAGAAGAAAAAGGCTCACAAAGCTAAGGCATTTGCACCTCCAACTGGGGGCGTGAAAAAGTCTAAGGGCAAGTGTTTTCATTGCAAGATGCCAGGCCATTGGAAGGCACATTGTCCAGATTTCTTGGCCAAGAAGAAAAACAATCCAGGTAACTCACTTTCACTTGTCGTTGAAACATTTTTAGCGGCTCTTTCTACCACTTCATGGTGTGTAGATTCAGGAGCCACTGATCATATCTGCACGACTTTGCAGGGGTTTCAAGAAACGCGTAAGCTGATTAAAGGTGAAGTTAGTGTTTTTCAAGTAGATGGTTCAGCAGCTCCAGTTTTAGCATTAGGAAATATTACTTTTTTGTTTGATAGTGGTAGAGTTTTAATTTTAAAAGACGTTCTATATGCACCTGCTGTTAGAAGAAATTTAATTTCAGTTTCTAAAGTTTTGAGAGATGGTTATGATGCTAATTTTTCTGATAACGGTTGTGTTATTAGCTATAATAAACATCTTGTCTCTGCTGGTACATTGATTGATGGTCTTTTTATTATTAATGTCTCTCCAGAATTACAACAAACCGTAGAACTGAATAATGTTAACCTTTCCAGTAAAAGAAAGCGTTCTTCTGTTTTTAATGAGACTTATCTATGGCACTTGCGTCTATGTCATATAAATCTAGATAGGATTTCAAGGTTGGTTAAAGATGGACCTTTAGGTTCATTAAAAGTGGAGGCACTACCAACATGTGAATCTTGTTTAGAAGGAAAAATGACTAAGAGACCTTTCCCCTCAAAAGGAAACAGAGTCAATGATAAACTAGAGTTAATTCATTCTGATTTGTGTGGCCCGATAAACATTCAAGCGAGAGGTGGGTATGAGTACTTCGTGACTTTCATTGATGACTACTCAAAATATGGATATATTTATTTGTTGTGTCGTAAGTCTGAATGTTTTGAGAAATTCAAAGAATTTAAGGCTGAAACGGAGAAACGACATGGAATATATATCAAGTCATTGCGATCTGATCGTGGTGGCGAATACCTCTCTAATGAGTTCATTAGTTACTTATCAGAACAAGGAATTACATCTCAAATGTCTGCACCTAGAACGCCACAACAGAATGGTGTAGCAGAAAGAAGAAACAGAACTCTTTTAGAAATGGTTAGATCAATGATGAGTTACTCTGATTTGCCTTATTCGTTTTGGGGATATGCCTTAGAAACTACAAATTACATTCTGAACTTAGTTCCTTCTAAATCTGTTCCTTTGACACCTATTGAATTGTGGACTGGGCACAAACCTAGTTTGAAACATATTCGAGTTTGGGGATGTCCAGCACATGTGCTGAAAGGGAAGGCAGATAAATTAGAACCTAAAACAGAAGTATGTGTTTTTGTTGGATACCCTAAAGGAACGAAAGGTGGTATGTTTTATAATCCTAAAGAAAAGAAGGTCATTGTGACTACCAATGCCAAGTTTCTGGAAAAGGATTTTTTAGCAAACCATATTCCTAGAAGTAAACTAGTTTTACAGGAATTAAGCAAAGAGATAACAAATCAATCTACTGAAAATAATGGAAACCAAATTCAAACCCCATATGTTGGAGTTAACATACCATTGCATTGTAGTAGTGGGAGAGATGCTAATAAACGTATAATTCCACAAGTACAAGTTCCTGAAAATTCATTGCATCAAGGTAGTGGGAGTAATAATGAGCAGATTGTATTAGAGAAAGAAGTTGTTGATATCTCTGTACCGCAAGGTGCTGAAGATAACATGGATACTCAAGATCCTACATATGATGTGGTTCCACCACAAGATCATAATAATGTAAATCTCTCTGAACCTACTCCTGCAACTGTAGTGTCTCGTTGTAGTGGGAGAGTGATAAGAAAACCACTTCGGTATGCACTCTTGGGAGAGTCTTTTGACAGAATCCCTGAAGAGTCAAATACCGAACCTGTGAATTATGACGAAGCACTCCAAGATGAAGATGCAGAAAAATGGTTTGTTGCTATGAAATCAGAAATGGAGTCCATGTACTCCAATAAAGTATGGGATCTTGTAGAATCACCTGTAGATGGAGTTAAACCCATTGGATGCAAGTGGATCTATAAGAAAAAGAGAGGAGTAGATGGAAAAGTGCAAACTTACAAAGCTAGACTTGTTGCAAAAGGGTTTACTCAAAAAGAAGGGATCGATTATGAGGAAACTTTTTCGCCAGTAGTCATGCTTAAGTCTATTAGAATTCTCTTATCCATTGCTGCTCATTATGATTATGAAATTTGGCAAATGGATGTCAAGACAGCTTTTCTTAATGGAAGTCTTGATGAAAACATATTTATGCGACAACCAGATGGTTTCATAGAAAAAGGAAAAGAACACATGTTGTGCAAGCTTAAAAGATCCATTTATGGATTA
>NC_064287.1:38528593-38556270 GCF_019186545.1 Solanum stenotomum
CACAAAACAAAATTCATCCTTTGTCCCTGTGTCGATGGGTTATGGGCCATGAGAAGTGGTGTATCTTCTTTTCTCGACAACGCTCTATTCCTTTCAGGTTCAATTAACTTGGAAAATAGTGGAGACTGGAAGCAACTACCCAAGGCGAGAGTTCGTACGAGAAGTCCTAGAGAAACCTGTTCTACAACTGGTTCCTCATCTTGGTTATGTTAGCCTTTTCCCATTTATCCTCAGGCTTATTCCACCTGTAAGTCTTTTAGCATTGTTTCAGCAATATAATAATTCCAGTTGTTTAACTCTTGATTTGCTTTTATATTTATATTCAACTTTTTTGGCTAGATAGTGGCAGTAAAATGCTCTATTCTTTCTTCCTTTTTTGGCATCTCTTGTTTGATCTGGTCATTTTGAATTGCTCGTGCATGCTTATTTTCATTCAGGACTCACAGATACTCGAGAGTCAGCTTGACCTCATCTCCAATAAGAGCATTTTATGGACTGATTTTGGGCTGAGATCCCTATCCAAAACAAGGTGATGCAGTTTCTGATATATGTGCTCACTATACTAGTGTATTACTATGATATTATCTATTCGTAGTTTCTTCATTAAGAGCATCTAAAGAAATGTTATTTCTCTGTTTTCTTTGGGTTGTGCCAGCTCCATGTATATGAAGCGTAATACGGAGCATGATGCTCCATATTGGAGAGGGCCTATCTGGATACCCTTGAATTATTTGATTGTTTCGTCTCTTCATCACTACTCCCAAGGTACAAAATAAACAACAGAAATCTTACTATAGATACTCATTTTCCTTGGTAAATACTTATTCGTACCCCGTGCTTTCTTTGGTCATGGACACGTGTCATGTCCTGCATTCATTGGTTTGTGTAAATACTAGGTGCAGGTAAGTTTTTCACCCTCGATCCTTCCTGATATCCTTGTGTTAATTTATTTTTGTTTCAACTTTTGAAGTGCCTGGACCATACAGAGACAGAGCCAAAACCGTCTACAATGAATTGAGGAGCAATTTGATAAGGTACTGGTGTTCTCCCACCTGAAACTGTTCCTTGATATTCTTAGTACATTATGGTGGCTGCTCAGATCTGTGGTATATACATGATAATGTTTGCATTTTTAACGTCACAGAAATATCGTTGGGAACTATAAACGGACAGGGTACCTGTGGGAACAATATGACCAGAAGAAAGGTAAAGGGAAAGGTGCACGCCTGTTTACTGGATGGACAGCAACTGTGCTATTGATCATGGCAGAAGCTTACCATGAAGTTTAGTATCACCCTAATGTTGCAAAAGTAATCATTTTTGACATATTGAATTCAGACGTATACAACTACTAGATAATCCATCTCCAAAAAAATAAATACATTTTACTAAAGATTTGAAGGTAACTTCTTCTATTCCCTCAAGAGTTATGTTGACATATTGCAAATGTGAAACTGGGAAGAGCAAATACTCGCCATGATGTGCCGATTTAGTTCATCTTACATAATTTATTCAGTATGGTGAGGATTCATCATCAATTGAAAAAATTACATAGTAAGGCAAACATGTTATATGTATTTACTATACACAATTATAGTTTATTAGAGTGAGTTAGGGTTTTATGGTAATTTTTTAGCTCATCTCTCGCTCGCTTCTTCCTCTCTCTCTGTACAATTGACAGAATACAATTTTATTAGATATGACAATGATACAAATATAAATTGTAACAGTCAATAATACAAATACTAGCTGTCAACTGTACAAAAAAAATTCAGTGATACAAAATATAAATGAGATATTTCAACTATACATATCTTTGTTTATGATTTAAAACACAAATGGTATATTTCAATGATACTAATATAATGGTAACTTTTAAAATGCAATAAATGGTAACAAATGCAAATATAAGTACAAACACGCGAGGCAACAAATGCAAATGCATATACATATACAAACACGCATTGCAACACATTAACACAAATACGTAAGGCAATAGATGAATACAAATATATTTTTTATAAAATACACCATTGATTCAATTGTATTTGTTGATACAATTATATTTGTTAATACAATTATTCACTAATACAGTTGATACAATTAATTTGTATCAATGGATACAATAGTTTTTTATACAAATTGTGTTCGTTGATAAAAAAAAAGTATATTCGTGTATACATTTTTCATACAATTGATTTGTATCAATGAGTACAATAGTTTTTTATACAAACTATATTCATTAATACACTTGATGCAATTGATTTGTATAAACAAATACGATTATTTTTTTAATACAAATTGTATTTTGTTAATACGCTTGATACAATTGACTTGTATCAATGAATATAATATTTTTATACAGATTAATTGTATTAGTAATACAATTATCGACCAGATATACATTTAATATCAAAAATACAATTGAATACATTTGATAAAATTGTATATCTCACGCCTCCCTCGCCCAATATGGTTCGCCTCTCTTATCATTTGTGAAAATTTCCCATAAAGAATGACACAAGTTGAATCAAAACAAAAGGACAAGTTTCTTTTTATTTCCCGTCTCTAATAAAAGGGCACATTTATTTACTTCTCCTGTTTCACATTCACAAACTTTTAAAAAGATACAATACTCAATTTCCACATGACAATATACAGAAAGAAAAATGTTTTTCTGAGAAGAAAAATGATATAATATACATTCTGCTTCTAGAGCTGATCAGCTGCCTTAAAAACATAACAGCTCTAGAGAAAAATGATAATCAACATTACACAAAGACATTTCTCCATCATCACCGGAATATAAAGTTGCATAATTGCTACATTCGAGTTTTACTGCCGACTTCAACAACTGAGGGGATGAAGCTGAATTCCACAACCTAACACCATGAGCCACTGTGCAAATTCAAAACCACGGCGCCCTGGGCACAAGAGCATAAGAAATCACTTCTTAGCTTTAGTGTCTTTGCTCATGAGTGTGCACAGACGGAGAAATGACCGAGGATCTCTTGCTCTTTTGCTTTCTACTGAAGCAAATATACATTAGAGTCACATCATAATCAACTATGGGTGTGTAGTGGGTTTCCCATGAAATGAGCTGCAGACAATATAATTTAACCACATATGTAGTGAGGGCTAAAGCCAAGTCAGTCCATGCTTGGAGATTCCCAATCAAAGTCACAGGTCCTTAGTAGCATATCACCTTGTCACTAACCAACCTGGTTTATATAAAGTATCTTTCTTAAAATCGCGACCTGACACAGAGGTTGACTCACCTTGACGACGAAAGCACTGCGATGAAAGCATTACACAGGATCATGATCAATATTTTAGCACAATAAACCTTGTAAATTTAGTCTCTCTATCCTTCCACAACTTTTCAGGCAGCAGGTCAAATGGGGTAAAATCAGTCAGCACAGTTGACAAACATACAATTTTTTTTAACAAGATATATAATGTTTCTGCACAAAACCTCTCAATCAAGCTAAAAGTCCATGTCAGGCAGAAAATTCAATAAATAAATGAAAACATGACAAACCTTGTAACAGACTATGGTATCATCTGGATACATCGCAAACAGTTTGGTTCCAAGTCGAGCATGGCAAGAGTCACAGACACTCTCATCATTTATCAAAACATGTCGTGATCTTTCCTCAAACCTTGCCAAGCTTGCATCAATATCCAAAGCACGAGATAGATTATGGACAATCTGTAGAATTAAATATCATCAGATGCCATGAGCAAAGTATATTAATTATTCTATGTTGATTCCAGTAACTAATTAGCATAATTTTAGGAGACTATATTTTTCGTCCTAGAGTAGTTATAGGAATATAATATTTCCTTTTAGTGTAATTAAGTCACTACATAATTAGTAAGGATTCACTTGTATAAATACAACATCTCATGCATACTAAAATACAAAGTTAGCTTTTTTTTCCCCTTCTGGTACCGTTTCTTACTTGATCAAGGTCTTGTTTGCTCTTATATTGAATCTAGAAAATTGTTTGGTTATAATCAAAAACATGGCTTTTAAATATTATGCACCCCAAATCTTAAAGCAATACTTATCTATTGAAAAAAACTGAAATTCAATTAAGCACACTTACTCTTGCAAGGGTAATGATGCCCAGATCTTTGAGATTCGAAAATCTTTGAGATTCGAAATAAAATACATGTTACAAAGCAAAGTGAGTTGACCATGACTAATACTTATTCCGAGTTAAGTGTGCTATGGCCAGGAGATTGACTATTATCAAGATCTTCAAGTGAAGTGTCTTTCCACAATTGGTTGAAAAGGAAAGGGTATGATTTTGTAGCTGATTTGAACCAAGAATATGATCAAAGCAGAGTTAAAGTTCTTGGCAAGTTCATTTTTCTTCTCTTGAAGATGCATGCTCCTATGAAGAGAGTCGATGAGGTGTCATGCAGTAACAAGCTCCAATAAATAGTTGGAGTCAATTGTCTCTCATGAATAGCCAAGGATGATCATTTCTATAAAGATCACTTGCACTGTGATTATTGTGAAAAGTCAAGGCATACAATGGAGACATGCGAAAAACTTCCATGAGCAAGAAATATTTGAGAAGAGCTTTAATGCAACATTCATAGTCCTTATACCCAAGAAGAAAGGTGCCAACGAGTTGAGAGATTTTAGGTCAATTAGCCTAATTGGCAGTATATACAAACTAATTTCTAAAGTCTTGACTGAGAGACTGAAAAGGGTGGTAGACAAGTTGATAGACTCACATCAAATGGCATTTATTAAAGGGAGGCAGATAATGGATGCAGTTCGGATTGCAAATGAAGCTGTAGATTCAAGAAATAAACAAAAGAAACCTGGGGGTACTTTGTAAGCCGGATATAGAAAAACTTATGATCATGTTAACTGGAAGTTCCTGGTGAAGATGCTGGAAATGTTGGGTTTTGGGCGAAAGTGGTTGAATTGGGTGAAATATTGTCTCTCAACAGTTAGCTTCTCAATTCTCATCAATGGTAATCCTGCAGGATTCTTCCAAACACAAAGAGGACTCAGACAAGGTGACCCCTTGTCCCCTTTTTTGTTCCTGATCACTATGGAAGGCTTAAATAACATGATAAAGATAGCAAACATGAGAGGGTGGTTAAGGGGCTTTGAGGTGGCTAGAGAAGGTACTGAGAGCCTGGAAGTTACATACTTACATTATGCAGATGACACTTTGATATTCTGTGATGCTGAGGAGGAACAACTTAAATACCTAAGAGTGATTCTAGTCCTGTTTGAAGGTATATCTGGGCTACATATTAACTGGAGAAAGAGTGCGATGTACCCTATTAATGAGGTGAACAATATGAGAGGGTTAGCTTCAATCTTGGGAGGTGAAATAGGAGCGCTACCAACTACTTACTTGGGAATGCCTTTAGGAGCTAATTCTAAATCCATAGAAGATACAGAGGATTTTCATTTACTATACATTGCTACAAAAATACTCCCAGGCACTCCTACTGAGGTTAGCCTCTAGCGGTCCCTCCTGGGCCCTAGAATCCCTTTCCGGTGATCTTTCATTGTCGGAAACATACCTGCGCCTTCTTTCCTTTCTTTCTCCTCTTCTTTCTTCTTCTACTTCTTCAAGCTTTTCTTCCCTTTTCTCTCTATGCAACTATGGGGGATGATACAATTTTCTTTGCTGTTGGTTTCAAATCATACGACATTACCAGGGTGGTATCCAGAGCCGAAACTTGGTACGATTGGGTAGAGAGAGGCCGCAAGATGATGATGAGGATGAGTATTAGCCAGAAGACAATGGAGTGGGTAGCCTACACCCTCAAGGAAGCTTAAAAAAGCCATGGATACACTGTACGCAGATGGAAACGTCAGGACCACTTTACCGAGCTTTTCTGTGCTAGGAACTACAACATATTTGGTAGGTATATTATAAAGGTGTAGGACAAGAAAAAAGATGTCATCATCATACCTGAGTGGTCCTTAAACTCTGGATGGATGGACATAGCTACCAAAATAACAGTCTTCATAAATGCTAAGGCCCAACTGATAGGTAAAACATCACATAAGAAAACTGAGAATGGTTTATTATACTCAAACATTGTCAAGAACAATAAATGGTCTACAAGGGAATTAAATGGTGCGAGGATTCAACAAAAAGGGAATTCACTCATTATATCAGATGCCATCTCAACAACTCAGAACGAGTCACTAGTAAAGAGTGTTGTCGGATCCTTACCGGAGGAAATCCCAGAGATCCGACGATGGGTCGCAAGCACTTGGAGGCACAATCATGGAATCAATATCTTCGATCTGGGGAGGAATCGATTTCTCTTCGAATTTCCCAATAGAACAGCTGCTGATCACATAGTAAGGGGGGACTGGTTCTGGAAATCTTACAAAATCAGCCTGCAATGGTGGTCACCAACCTCAAACGCCATTTTTGAGAGACCGAATCAAGTCTGGATAAGAGTAGTGGGACTCCCTCTCCATTTGTGGTCCCAAAAAGTTTTTCGTGGGATCGAAAATCTCTGTGGAGGCTGGATCCGTACGGAAGAAGAGACAGAATTACTCAATCACCTCAAATGGGCAAGGCTGAAGTGCGAGGAGATGGAGAGTCGATTCCGAGCACAGTGGAGCTGACCTACAGAGATTTGACATTCAAAGTGCAAATATGGGTGGAGACACCGGCTAGAGTGATCTCTGATGAACGGAGACGAATACCCATTAATACCCAACGGTCTGAAGAAGTGTCCAGTCAAAAAGGGGAAGACAACCTTTTAGGGTTTACAGAAGTGACTAGCCACGTGGGGTCCTCATATGATCCAGAAATTTCAAAATGGCCAGCTGGCCCAGCACGTGATATCACATGTAAACCAAGGGCCCACCACTCTATTCTTCCTAAGAAATCAATCTTAGTAAATAAGGGGAAAAAACTGGGCCATATATTCTGGCCCAATCCATTTCAAATGGGCTGCCTGCAGAAATTTCTCTCTCTTTTGATGGACCCAATTGTGGTGGAATTAGAGGCTAACTTAATTACCTCTTCCTTCGCTACTACATATCAGGCAGAAGAGCTCGTAACAGAGCAGGGGTTATTTTTGAGAGAGGAAGAAATTTTGAAGGAGAAGAGAGGAGCAGAAACAACGATGGGAAATATTGTAGATACCTCTGAGATTCTCTGGCAGCAGGCCAACACATGCATACAAGGAAATAACCCTCAAAGCACTGAAGTTGTCAGTACCAGTTTGACTCCTTTTGAAGAAGTCGTGCCGCTAAATCAACTCAGCCCAGAAGAAAGGGATGATTTTGATGTCCCTATCTGGATCCATCAAAACATAAACAAACTGGCCAAGGAATTTGGAGTGGACATCAAGGGGTGTAAAGATGAAGCTTTATCATTATTCATGAAGATTGACGGTATGAGGAAAATCAACAAAGATAATGGGGCAAACACCAGTAAAGCAACACCAATAATAAAAAGGGTCTAAAGAATTGAAAAGCTTAATAGTGTGGAAGCAATTTTAGAAGCAATGGCACAAGAAGCAAAGGGGGATATACCGTTCCAAGTTCCCAATGAGAGTGAAGATAATCACATGGAATGTGAGAGGCCTTAACCAGGCAAACAAGAGGCGTGTTATCGAGAATCTAATTCATGAATGGAAAGCAGATGTGTATTGCTTCCAAGAAACTAAGATTGGGGGGGGGGGATATCAGTAACATTGTAAAAGATTTGTGGGATAATAGAGGAGTAAAGTTCTGTCAACTTGAAGCTAGTGGGACTAGATGGGGAATTCTAATTCTATGGGATGGGAAAGTCTGGGAGGGAGCTACCATCTATGTTGCTCGGATTCTTCAATAATAAAAGGGTCTAAAGAATTGAAAAGCTTAAAAGTGTGGAAGAAATTTTAGAAGCAATGACACAAGAAGCAAATGGGGATATACCGTTCCAAGTTCCCAATGACAGTGAAGATAATCACATGGAATGTGAGAGGCCTT
Source organism: Solanum stenotomum (assembly GCF_019186545.1). Taxonomy (NCBI): domain Eukaryota; kingdom Viridiplantae; phylum Streptophyta; class Magnoliopsida; order Solanales; family Solanaceae; genus Solanum; species Solanum stenotomum. Next base: position 38,536,578 of record NC_064287.1, read on the forward strand.
AACTAGGCAAACAAGAGGTGTGTTATCAAGAATCTAATTCATGAATGGAAAGCAGATGTGTATTGCTTCCAAGACACTAAGATTGAGGGGGATATCAGTAACATTGTAAAAGATTTGGGGGCTAATAGAGAAGTAAAGTTCTGTCAACTTGAAGCTAGTGGGACTAGAGGGGGAATTCTAATTCTATGGGATGGGAAAGTCTGGGAGGGAGCCACCAGCTATGTTGCCCGGACTCTTAAAAAATGTCAAGGGGTGCGTGTGGGATTCACCAAAAGTAATGTATTTTTGGAGAATCCGACACGGGTGCGGCATCGAAATTGAAGAGTCCGTGCAACTTAGGCTACCAGCAGTGTAGAAGCCTATTCTATATCTTGCCAGTTTACAGGCAAGAATCAAGAATTCACTTGGTTCCTTACCGGTGTCTATGCTCCTAACAATAGAGAAGAAAAAGAAGAAGTCTGGTGGGAGGTTGGATCAGCTAGTGGGCAATGGGCCTTGGGTGGTTTGTGGAGACTTTAACACAGTCCGATATCCTTCGGAGAAGAAGAACTGCGGCAAAATATCAAAAGCAATGAATGATTTTCTGAATTCATTATGGACCTGAATCTGTTGGATCCTCAACTAGAAGGTGGTAAATATACTTGGAGGAAAGGGGACATGCATGATGTTACGCTAGATTAGACAGATTCCTAGTGTCTAATGAATGGGATGAAGGCTTCAAAAACATTAAGCAATCAGTTCTACCAAAAGTAGCATCTGATCACACTCCGATTATGTCGCAATGTGAGAACTGGGAGCCTGCAAAATCTTATTTCAAATCCGAAAATTGGTGGTTACACACAGAAGGTTTCTTGAAAAGGGTCAAGGAGTGATGGACTTCCATAACATGTGAAGGAAGACCAAATTTTATTCTAGCTTTCAAACTAAAGGCTTTAAAAATCAAATTAAGGGACTGGAGCAAGTCTGGTCAGGGCAATCTAGCCTTGCAAAAACAGAGTATACTCGGTCAACTTGCTGAACTTGAGGAAACACAGGACTAGAGAATTCTCAATGAGGAGGAGATACAGTCAAAGACTGAACTTCTCCTAGAGTTTGAGAACATTGCCAAGTATGAGGAGATATCATGGAGACAAAGGTCAAGGGTTAATTGCTTGAAGCAAGGTGACAATAACACTAAATTCTTCCATAGAACTGCCAATGCACACAAAAGGTATAACTCTATTGATGAGTTAAATGTGAATGGGGAAGCAGTCAAGAGTCCAGAAGTTATAAAGAAAGCGATAATGGATTTCTATCGGGAATTGTACACTGAAACCGAGACCTGGAGACCCTCAGGCAATTGTAGGGGAGGACACAGAATTTCTGAAGAAGATAATCGTATGCTTCAAAAGGAATTCGAGGACCAAGAGATATGGAAGAGTGTAAAGCTTTGTGCCGGAGACAAGGCACCTGGGCCTGATGGTTATACCATGGCTTTCTTTACTCACTGTTGGGAAGTCATAGGAGGATAAGTTATTAATGTTGTTAAGAACTTCCACGAGAGATGTGTTTTTGAGAAAAACTTCAACTCAACTTATGTTGCCTTGATTCCCAAAAAGATAGGTATAAGGAACTTACAGACTTCAGACCAATCAACCTAATTGGTAGTGTTTACAAGACCATTTCTAAGCTTCTTACTGAGAGACTCAAAGAGGTGATGCATAAACTAGTGGACACTTAACAGTTGGCCTTCATTAAAGGTAGGCAAATAATGGATGCCATCCTCATGGCAAACGAGTGTGTGGAGCTCCAGGAATTCTCTGCAAGCTGGATATACAGAAGGCATATGATCACCTAAATTACCAGTTTTTGTGGGAAACTCTTGATAAAAGAGGTTTTGGTGGTAGATGGCTAAGATGGATGAAATTCTACATTCAAACTGTCAAATACTCAGTTCAATGGCTCCCCTACAGACTTTTTCTCTGCTCAAAGAGGCCTAAGGCAATGTGACCCTCTCTCACCTTTTCTATTCATCATTGCAATGGAAGGGCTAAGTGATATGCTGAAAACTGCTCGAGAGAACATTTGGTTAAAGGGATTCAAAATATCAAACAGAGTGGGATGCAAACTGGAGATCACCCATTTACAATACGCAGATGATACTCTCATATTTTGTGATGGCAATAGTGAACAACTCAGGATGCTGAGGGTGATTTTTATTCTCTTTGAAGTTGTATCATGACTTCATATAAATTGGAACAAGAGCTTCTTATATCCAGTTAATGTAGTTCCTGACCTATTCTCTCTAGCTAGGACTCTTGGTGGAAGAATTGGTGACCTCCCTACGACTTATCTGGGATGCCTCTGGGAGCTAACAACAGGTCTTTAGGTAGTTGGAATGGGGTGATTGAAAAGTGTGAAAGAAGATTAGTGAATTGGAAGAGCCAATATCTTTCCCTAGGGGGAAGACTAACACTTATTAATAGTGTCTTGGATTCTATGCCAGGTTATATGATGTCCCTTTTCCCTATCCCTGATGGAGCAATTGATAGATTGGATGCTCTAAGAATGAGCTTCTATGAGAAGGCAACAACGAGACAAAAAAATTTCACCTGGTTAAATGGGCATCCTTGATTGGGAATAAACAAGTTGGAGGTCTAGGGGTGAGAAACTTGAAGACTCAGAGCCAATGTCTATTAATGAAATGGCTCTGGAGACTAGCCTCCAATGAACAAGCTTTGTGGAAGGAGGTGATTCAGGCAAAATATGAAATGGAAGATCATTGGTCAACTAGCATGGTGACCAACACTTATGGAACTAGCCTTTGGAGAACCATAAGGAACCTATGGCCAAAACTTAGAGGGAATTGCAAAATCAAAATTGGAAATGGTGTGAAGGTCTCATTTTGGGAAGATAGTTGGCAAGAACAAGGTCCCTTAAAAACACTTTTCCCTGATGTGTTCATCCTCAACCAACAACAGAGGGCTACCGTGGCAGAGGTTTGGTCAAACCAAGGATGAAATCTGAGCTTTAGAAGACCTTTCAATGATTGGGAGATCCCAGAGAGTAGTAGAATTCTACACAACTCCGGAAGAATTCAGAGGAGGAAACACTGTCTAAGATTGCCTGGAATGGAAGGATCACAATCAAAGAAGATTTAGTGTCAAGGGGGTTTACAAAAAGTTCAACCCTTTCAATAGCCAGATTAATGGGTAGCCCTGGAAAATGATTTGGAAAGCCAAAATTCCCTACAAAGTGTCTTGTTTTACTTGGCTACTTGCTAAACAAGCTGTTTTGACTCAGGAAAATCTCATGAAGAGGGGTATCCAATTGAGCCCTATATGTTTCCTATGTGGGGAAAAGGCTGAGACTGTGACTCACCTGTTTCTTCACTGTAGGATAACCAACCAGTTGTGGGACCTCTTCATCAATAAAAAAGGACTGAAATGGGTGATGCCAAGGAGAGTAACTCAAACCCTGAAGATATGGAGTAGTTATGCCAACATCTCAGGACATAAGGAGAGATGGAAAATCATCCCAACTTGTAGTCAACGTGGAAAGAAAGGAACCTTAGATGTCATTAGAACAAGAGCAACACTATTCAGAAGATGAAGATGAATTGTCTTGTGTTGTTTCATTTTTGGTGTAAACAGGAGTATATGGAAGATCTAGAATCAGTTATGAGTGTCTTAGGATTCCTGTAATTTTTGTCATAGGATTGAAGATCTTCTATTATACTCTCTTTAATCTGTAATTAGGAATCTGTAACATGTAACATGTTGTGGCAGGTTTTGATTTTTTGGAAATAGAAACACAAATTGTTACCTTCTCAAAAAAAAAATTCCATAGAAATATGGAATAGTGTCATTGAGAAGTACGAGAAGAAACTAGCCAAGTGGAAGACACAATATATATCCATGGGTGGAAGACTGACCCTGATCAACTCAGTACTTGATTACCAACATATATGATGTCCTTCTTTCCTATTCCAAGAGGGGTCATCAAGAGGTTGGATAGCATCAAGAGAAAATTCTTGTGCCAGGGTAACAAGGAGAAAAAAAGCTTTCATTTGGTAAAATGGAAGGAAGTGATGACTGGAAAAAAGAATGGAGGGATGGGGATAAAGAATTTACAAATCCAAAGCAAGGCCCTAAGTATGAAATGGTTATGGAAGTATTCAAATAATAACCAGTTGTTGTGGAGGAAGGTGATTGGAGCTAAATATAAGGAAGAGGACATCTGGATTACCAGAGAAGTGACCACTCCTTATGGAGTTATCCTTTGGAGGTCCATCAGGAGTTTTTGGAATTAAGTTAAAAACAACTCAAAGATAAAAGTCTTGGATGGAAGGAAGACCAGATTTTGGAAAGATAGCTGGCATGAGAGTGGTAACATGGAAATACTTTTCCGAGACAATTACAACCTAGTTCTGTCCCAACAAAGTACCATAGCAGAGCTATGGTCCCCACAGGGATGGAATTTCATTTTCAGAAGACATCTGAATGACTGGGAGATCATGAGAGTTGCTGAATTTTCAACTTGGTGGACACTTTCAATGGTTTGCAGACTGGTGAGGATGTTCTATGGTGGACAGGTGATGGCAGGGGAGTGTTCAAAGTCAACAAAGCCTACAAGATGATGGACCAAACAAACCAGCAGGGTACAAAATGGCCTTGGAAACAAATATGGAAAAGTAGGATACAACACAAAGTTTCATGCTTTGTCCGGTTAATGGCTAAGAAAGCAGTCCTTACTCAGGACAATGTCATGAAGAGGGGGATAACCTTGTGCTCCAGATGTTTCCTATGCGGTGAAACAAATGAGACTGTCAACCATCTATTTTTACATTGCAGGTACACCCGACAAATGTGGAGAATTTTTATCAGCCTGAAAGGCATTCCCTGGACCATGCCTAGGGAAGTGACTGGGGCCTTAATGAGCTGGGAGGGAGAAGGGGTACATGCAAAAGACAAAAGTAGATGGAGAATTATCCCTAGTGCTATATGGTTGGCTATCTGGAAAGAGAGGAATTCAAGATGTTTTGAGAGCTTAGTGAATAGTGTGCAGAAAGTTAAACTTAACTGCATTCTTTTTCTAGTTTTTTGGTGTAACCAGTTTTACTCAAATGACACTATCTCTATTATTGATGTCCTAGACTCAATCTAGTTGTAGAGAAGTGAAATTGGGAGTACATTTGTATATAAGGTTTCAATACAACCCATGTATTGTTTTGTGATATAATACAAGTTACCAAGTTCAAAAAAAAATACTAGACCCATGGTACCCAGGGATATGAAAGAACTATGAAATTAGGACATACAACTACAGCAACCCGAAAAAGAACACCAAGAATTGGTAATCAAACTTTTCAATATTATATATATATATATATATATATATATATATATCAACAGTTTCATCACTAGAAAAAGAATTTGTAAACAGCTTTCTATCAGACATGGAACAACTTGTTCTCTGAAAAAAAGATTGTCATCCAGCGTTCCAAAGCTGTCAAATGCATGTTCAAGGTAAGCCTGAATCTAGGTAATTTAGCCACTTGCCTTTAGGATGTAATCTCGACCAGCATTGTACCCTTTAGAATATCATATATATCCAAGCATCTAATAGTACTCAGATCAAGAATGTACATACTATCATGACCCAACACAAAGGAGAGACGCCATGTCAATTGGTAAGTTTACCTTTCCAGCAATTCATGCTGAAGTTTCAAATAACATAGACAAAGCATATGTATTAAATCAAGAAAATACACACAGCATTACCCCTCATCCCTGCGCTAACATATTGAATAAAATTATACTATTGTAATAAATCCGCAAGATCAACAGAAATTCACCCGTATAGAGTAGAACATACTTGGCCTTGACGATGATGGTGAAGTCGAGCTCTCAACATCCTTAATATTGTCTCAGAAGCAAGTTGAAGGGGCATATCTGGTGACAATCTCTGCAAACTGAACCTCAACTCAGAATGATTAACATTGACATCGTTAGTGACTTTGTGCAAAGTAACTTGAGCCAAATAGATGTTATTTGCCTTCTCATCATCTGATTCCCTTAAAACAGCATGAAAAAAATCCCAAGCAAATATAGCATTGTCTAGTTATCTAAAATGATTTAGTCGAGTAACCTGAACACTTGGCAAATGAAACTATGAAGATCCAACCATTGATTCCCCCCCCCCCTCCCCACCCCCAAGTAATTTATAAAAGGTAACCTGAATATAATTAGACCTATCAAGTCATCAGACAATTCTTTTTTTCAGCCCTTGAAAATTTAAAATCACCATAAACAAAACTCAGACTTCATCTTTCACAATAGAAAGACAATTCTAAAAGTCGATATCCAAAAATGGTATCACTATGTTACAAGATGCATGATTAGATGTTAGGAACAAAGTAAGAGGACTACTTCTAATCTGTAGCACACTACGTGACTACATATGCACCAATAGCTAAAATTAGGACAAGAAAACTTAATTTCCCAATGAAAAAAAATATACTCCAATCTTCAAGATTTAAAGAACCGGTTCCCTGTTTTGACTAGTGACAACCAAATATTTCACACTGCTTATAACAAAGACCACAAAGATCCAAAGTTTTCAAGGGTAAAAGATTGAACATCAAAATTTCTACTTTAAGGTACGATGAGATGTTTTTCCTTCTAATAAATTTCAAGGATGACTTTATTTCTCTTCTACCATATTTTACTTTATAACTTCGGAGATAGATTCTCATACTATAAATACAGTGCGAAAATCAATCAATTTTTTTATCTTCCAGCCCAATCAACCAGGTTACTTAACATGATATGGTGGATAAACAAATACTCGCTCCATCCAAATTTATGTAGCACCATTTGACTTGGCATAATGTTTAAGAAAGAAAGGATGACTTTTGTAATTAGTGTGTGTAAACTACAAAGAGAATGGAGCAATCTTCCTTCCTCTATTAATCCAAAAAGGAGAGCTATTTGTAGGTGTACATATAATCTATCTAAGGAAAACAAATAATCTATCTAAGGAAAACAAAATCAGAAAATCCCTAAATATCTCTATCTATGATTGTGCTATGTATTCTATAGGAAAATATGTCTATGTACATTCTAACACTCCCCCTCAAGTTGGAGCATAGATAGTAATCATGCCCAACTTGTTACAAAGATATCCCACCCGAGTTCCATTTAAAGCCTTCGTAAATATGTCACCCAATTGCTCTCCTGTCTTTACATATCCAGTAGAAATCATGTTCTCTTGAATCTTTTCACGAACAAAGTGACAGTCAACCTCAATGTGTTTCGTCCGTTCATGGTACACTGGATTTGAGGCAATGTGTAGAGCTGCCTGATTATCACACCAAAGTTTTGCTGGAGACAAAGGGTTCAAACCGATCTCAACTAAAAGGTGATGAATCCATAGTATTTCACATGTGGATTGAGCCATAGCTCTATACTCAGATTCTGCACTAGATCGAGACACAACAGTTTGTTTCTTACTCCTCCAAGATACCAAATTTCCACCAATAAAAACGCAATAGCCAGTAGTAGATCTTCTATCAATTCTTGATCCAGCCCAATCAGCATCTGCAAAACACTCAATACGAGTATGTCTGTGGTCGCTATACAAAATGCCAAGGCCAGGTGCTCCTTTCAAGTAGCACAAGATTTGTTCCAAGGCTGCCCAATGTTTGATTGTCGGTGCAGACATAAATTGACTAACACTACTGACTGCATATGCAATATCTGGACGGGTCACTGTGAGGTAGTTCAATTTCCCAACCAATTTCCTATATCTTTCTAGATCATCAAGAGGATCACCATCATCCTTAGTAAGATGAACATTAGGAACCATTGGTGTGCAACATGGTTTGGCTCCCAATTTTCCAGTTTCTGCAAGTAGATCGAGTACATACTTTCTTTGGGACAAGAAAATTCCTTTCTTGCTTCTTGCTACTTCGACACCCAAGAAGTATTTCAGTTGCCCCAAATCTTTGGTATGAAATTTGGCATGTAAAAACTCTTTCAGAGAAGAAATTCCTGCACAATCATCTCCTGTAATAACAATATCGTCAACATAAACAACTAAAAGAATAATACCAACTGTTGACTGTCTATAGAAAACTGAGTGATCGCACTTGCTCTTCTTCAATCCAAATTCCTGAACTACATCGCTAAATTTTCCAAACCAAGCACGAGGACTTTGCTTTAGACCATATAGAGATTTTCTCAGATGACAAACTTTCCCATACTCCCCCTGAGCAACAAATCCAGGTGGTTGCTCCATATACACTTCTTCATTGAGATCACCATGAAGAAATGCATTTTTGATATCCAACTGATGTAAGGGCCAATGCTTAGAAGCAGCCAAGGAAATAAACAAGCGAACAGAGGTGAGCTTGGCTACCGGGGAGAAGGTGTCAGAATAATCTACACCATAAGTCTGGGCATAGCCTTTAGCCACAAGTCTGGCCTTAAGTCTTGCAACAGAGCCATCAGGATTAACTTTGACCGCGAAGATCCATTTGCATCCAACTGCTTTCTTTCCTTTGGGTAAATCTACCAAATCCCAAGTGTGATTTTCATCTAAAGCATGTATCTCCTCAAGCATTGCATCATGCCATCCAGGATGGTTCAAGGCATCCTTCACTGTTTTGGGAATAGAGATAGAGTCTAGAGAGGCAAGATTTTCTGGAGGATCAAGTGGAGTAACATCTGATGATAAAGGAATTGTATCAACGATTTCCCGCCTCCTCGAGTAAACTTGAACAATTGGCTGTCTTGCTGGCGCAGATACAATAGGGGTTGATGGCACAATAGTGGATCGGTGCTCAACATAAGGACTAGGATAGGGAACAACATCTTCTGACTTTTCTATCACAACACGAGTAACCTGGTAGACTAACCACTCTTCTTCCTCCCCCTGACTTGTAGAATTGGGAGGTGCATAGAAGAATGGTGTAGTCTCAGAAAATACCACATCAATTGACACCAAATATCTACCAAGCGCAGTAGAATAACACCGATATCCCTTTTGAAGGCGAGAATAACCCAAGAAAACACACTTCAATGTCTTGGGGTCCAACTTTGTAACAGATGGTCGAACGTCTCGAACATAACATGTGCTTCCAAATACCTTAGGTTCCACTGGAAATAGTGACTTATTTGGAAAAAGAACATTATAAGGCACATTACCAGCAAGCACAGTTGATGGCATGCGATTTATCAAAAAACAAGCAGTAGAGACCGCATCAGCCCAAAATTGTTTAAGAACCTTCATTTGGAACAAAAGCACTTGACCTGTCTCTAGTAGATGACTATTCTTCCTCTCAGCAACTCCATTTTGAGAGGGTGTATCAACACGAGGACTGATGGAGAATACCGTGTTGTCTCATGTATGATCTAAATACTTCTGACATATATTCTTTAGCATTATCGCTCCTTAGAATACGAATTGAGGCATTGAATTGAGTTTTGATTTCAGCACAAAAGGCAAAAAAATGAGTAAACACTTCAGATCGACTCTTCATAAAGTAAATCCAAGTCATTCGAGAAAAATCATCTACAAAAGTGACAAAATATTTATGCCCTGTTTTAGAAACAACTGGACATGGTCCCCATACATCAGAATGAACTAACTCAAAAGCTGATGTAACTCGATTATTAATCCTTGGACCTAACGAGATACGATGGTGTTTTGAAAATCGACATGACTCACAGTCCAAGGAAGAAATATTCTGAAATTGTGGACAAAGCTTCTTCAATAGAGGTAGAGAAGGATGTCCTAATCGACAATGTGCTTCAAATGGAGATACAACACTAGAGCAGGCAATAGATCGAGACTCCCATTCATCGAGGATGTAGAGATCATCATATAAATGTCCTTTTCCAATTACCTGATTCGTTGTAAGATCACGAAACATACAGTGATCGGGAAAGAACGAGATATAACAATTAAGGTCTCTGGTAAGTTTACTGACAGATATCAAATTGAAAGCCAATTTTGGTAGACTTAACACAGATGACAAGGTAATAGAGGAGGTTGGTTTAACAGTTCCAGACCCAACACTGTTACAAGTTGAACCGTCGGCTACAGTAACGGGAGATGGTGTTTTGTGTGGTTGAAAGCTTGAAAAGATATTAGGATTACCTGTCATGTGATTTGTAGCACCTGAATCAATAACCCATTTATTTGAAGCGGTAACAAGACATACTTTATCAGACTTAGCAAAAGCAGTAACTGGAGTGGATTTTTGATATCGAGAGAAATTAGCAAACTCCTCAACCGAAACCAAATTCATTTTGTCAGATGATGGACTAGAAGCACCAAGAACTTCAGACCTTTGAGTTACCAAATTATGATCAGTCATTGGTCCAATTAAATACTCAATATAATAAAAATAAATTGAGAGATGAAACTAACAAAATGCTATGAAGGAGAAATATCCCAACAGATTTCCAGATGTTCAAGAGTCAATAGAGCTTGGTTGATCCAATCAAACTAATTCTTCACTTAGAGTAAACAATCAATCAAGCCAGAGAGAGGAAGATTCGACCAAAATTTTAGCAGTAATTTAACACCAAAGTCAGCAAATACATGTCAATCGATTTTACCCAAGGAAAACAAAGTTTAAGGAACCTGGAATGCTAGGAAATCAACCCAACTGAGGTCTGTTGAACAAAAGACCACAAAATCTGACCGGAAATATTGTGATGATACTGGAAATAAAAAATTTGATCTGATTTAGATTTTACACACGCCCCACGTGCCTCGTATGCAGAAGTTGCCTGAATAGTTCGCCGGAGCTTGAGCTTCACACTCTTCCCTGCCAGCCACCGGATTCTGGTTCTTACAGATCGGGTGAGGTGGTCCTCCCTAGGTTGGCTGTGAGATTGGAATATCAAGTTCCAAGTACCTCCCAGTAGCAACGTGACCAACCAAGTCACTTACAGATAATTTTCTGAACTGGCTGACTCCAGTGATTCGAAAAGACCAAAAAAAAAAAGAAACAGAAAGAAACTCCGCTCTGATACCATGTAAAATACAAAGAGAATGGAGCAATCTTCCTTCCTCTATTAATCCAAAAAGGAGAGCTATTTGTAGGTGTACATATAATCTATCTAAGGAAAACAGATAATCTATCTAAGGAAAACAAAATCAGAAAATCCCTAAATATCTCTATCTATGATTGTGCTATGTATTCTATAGGAAAATATGTCTATGTACATTCTAACAGTCTATGCACCATTTCATTAAGGGAAGTTTCAAAGTTAAGTTGTTTCTACTTAAAGAAAGGTGTCATTCTTTTCTAGATGGACTAAAACGAAAAGTGTCACATAAATTGGGACAGAGGGAGGATATGTTTTGATAAGGCACAATTTATAGAGGTTTCGGGATAATGGAACCTTGCAAACAAGTAGTACACCAAAAAATAGAGAAGCTACACAAAAATATCGTTTTCTACAAAAGGCGTTCATCGTTTATACTAATAGGGATCTTGTAGGTGAACAAAAAAAGTAGAAACAAAAGAGATGTCTAAAATCTGTGCACATATTCCACCCCTTTGAATGCTCTTCGATTCCTTTCCCTCCAAACCACCAACAGAATAAGGGGAAAGTACCCTCCATAAGAGCAGTGGCGTAGTCAGGAATTTAATGAAGGGTGTCCAAATTTTTAATAGTAATTTTTTTTAAAAAAAACGACGATTTAAATTATCAAAACAAATAATCAAGTTAAATATAGGAATATTTTTAATAGAATTACAAGTGTATAATTCAAAACTAACTGTATAATTCAAAACTAACATAAAGAAAATAAACTACTATTGAAAACATAATTTAAATATATTATTATAATTATACTCGACGAGGTTTCATAGCTTGAAACGTTTTTATAATAGACTCATTAGAAATAGTACGAAATACTTTCTTTTCTACATAAGGCACTATACAACCGTCTAAAAACTCATCATCCTTTCGATTTTGCAAGTCATTTTTAGAGTATTTAAATCAATGCTTTGTTTTTTAGAAGAATGTGACAACATCTCTAATTGATCTACTGTTGTTTCTTTATTTGGTTGACTTAGAGAAGTCAAACTTTTTTTGGTACTCCATTATAAAAATTTCTCATGTGTATTGAAACTGAAATATTAAGTTGGTTATTTTTTTTATAAAATAAGAGAACGAGAAGAAAAAACAGAGAGAGAATTATTAAGATTCTATTCTTAATAATATTGTGATATAATTTGGGTAAATGAGTTTCCTATTTATAGAGAAAGAAAACCTTATTCCATAAGGGAAAAATATTAAAATTTAAGGAAATCTTATTCCATAAGGAAAATGTATTAAAATTTAAGGAAATAATTCAATTTTAATTGAAAAAAATCCACAAGAAAAAGTATTAAATTCAAGGAAATCTTATTCTACAAGGAAAATGTATTAAAATTTAAGGAAATAATTTAATTTTAATTGAAAAAAAATAGTTAGTAAAGGAGGGATTCAAACTTGAGTCTTGGAGACCTTCATGATACTATTAACCACCAAGCTATTGAACTTTTATGTTAAAATTACGCATGTTTATTTACTTAATTGAATTCAAGAAGTCAAAATAATTACAGAAAAAGAATACTACCCTGCGGGGAATCGAACCGGGACAAAAAGTAGGATTGCACAGGCTATTGCCAACTGCACTGCACATCACTTTGTTATTTTAGGGGGTCTAAATTCTATATATACCAATATAAAGTCAAAATTTTACGTGTATATATAGTATAATTGTTTGACGAAGGGTGTCCAATTGGACACCCTGGAGCCTACGTGGCTCCGCCCCTGCATAAGAGGATAAAATATTCAGCAACAAATAAAATGTAGCTACTTCTTTTCCAAGCTTGCTTCACATTGCCCCTCCTCACTGACCATTTTTTCCAAGAAATTTCAAAGGACCACCTGGCACATGATTCTAAATTCAGTAAATTATGGATCCCCTCAACCCTTTCTACTTAAATACCAGACTTTTGTTTGCTCTGTTGTTTGAACTTGTAATATGTATCTAACCAGCACATCACACTTAGTCTTGCCACTAAACCAAAGCCCTGGGGGTAGAACAAGGCTTTTGTCTTCTCATTGACCATTACACGAGCAATAGAGCAGAAGAAGGATAAGTTTTAGTACCTCCAAAACTTGCAAAGGGTCTAGCATTTCTCCATGATTGTGCAACAGGCGCACAGCAGCTTTGAACATAGGCTCTTTGCCATTCATTGGCTCCAAATACATTTCAAGCAGCCTAAGAAGAGACAAGGTAAGGGATAGGCTAAGAGAACTTCTACTAACCAATAAGCTAAAGAAACAAATGAGAGAATACTGTACTAACTGCATGTAAGGATCTGGCCTACCGATCTCAGCACAATATTGTTCTGCAGCTTCACAGTCTTCCAACTTCCTGCCAGATGAACACAACTTTAAATTACAATCCCACAGATAGTCATCTTATTCAGAGTAATTGCAGATTCAATTATGAAATACATATTTAGCAACAATGTGGGTACTAAGATTTCAAATATTTTCGCCTGTTTAAGTGAGGGACTTCACATGTAAAGCAGCAGAAGAGTATGTCAACCATGCATTGCCCACATTTGGAAAACAGAACATCTTTTAAGTTGTTCATTTGTTATGATAAAGCTTGTTGTGATGTACCCAAGCAATAACAAAATATTTATGAACTTACAAGGCAAGAATTTGAAGCACTAATGTTTCTTGACCGAGCTTCCTGTAAAGAATAGCCTGTAATGAAACCATCAATAACACAAGGACTGCAAATCACAAGGAGAATAAGACAGTTCAAGCTGTTGTCCAGCAGAGATGCATAGGCCATTATTTCTAAGGGCCTAAATTTTTTACTGACCTTCTCAAGCCATAACTCGGATCCTTCAACCAAGTCAAGAACCTCCTCTGGATCATACAAGTCAGACGACTGTAAAAAAAATTGCAATCTCTCTCTGACATGAGTATCAAATATTGAGTTGTTCCCACGGTCTGAGATATTTATCTCCTTTTGGTTTACACCACCAGGATTTTGTGTAACATGCTCCTTTTCAATAGCATCAAGTGATGATTTAGAAAGCAAGAGGGCATAAGTTGTATGAAACCATGTGTCACCGGAGTCTTGATCTTCAATTAACCACTGGAGATATCTGCATGGTAAAGCTTCAGTTTATAATTCAAAGAAACATATAGACAGTTAAATGCCTCATTAATATAGAGATACATCTTTATAAGATAATATTACCCAACCAATTAGGCACCCAAGGACACCAATGTTATGGAAAAAAAATATATATATCGGACAAATTAAGATAAAAGGAAAGAAATTTGGCATGCTACATGCTACTTGCTTTATTCAGCTCCTATCAGGCAAAGAGTGACAGAATGCAATTTTCGGATATTCTACCAGCTAGTTTGTGTTGGTACTTGCAAATTTTCAAATCATCTTATGTGACATCATAGATAATTGATGAAAGGAATGATTTTGAAGAAATAGGCTTGTACTAAAACGATCTAGAAGTTTATGAAGCAACTTGATGAAGAAGCCAACAGATGATCAAGACATATTCATTAAAGGACATACTAGGTCAAACAACAAAACCATAAATTTAGTGCATTTATGTGTCACCTTATGATTTACTGAAAGGCCGTATTTTAGTCGACAACTGCCTAAGTCACACTACAGAGAACCTTCTAAGAAAATTTCCAAGTTTTAGTAAGTTCAATTTCAAAATATAAAAAAGTACTTTCTCTTTTTTTCAAAAAGAAAAAGTATTTAACCATAAAACCTTTTTTCAGTACTAGAATAGTTTTATGGTCTTGGTGCTTCAATGTAAACTGTAAGACCATTGATCTACTAAAAGATTCGGCTTTCTAATGGATTTGCCAAGTAAGATGAAGCTAGTTATAAGACTAAAAGAAAGTACACTTGGTCACAGTTTGAAAACAGAGTGCAGACTAGAACAAAGATAATGTCAAGCACTGACTAGACTCTTAAGGTGGCAAATCCAGCTTTTAATCTTCTGCAGCCCCTTCCAGATTAATTTTCATCTTCTCCTTCATTTCAACTACAAACACAAACCATCATCACCAAATTCTCAATCATACTGTTCTCAGTTCAGGTCTACAATATGCATTTGATATCAGAACAAGAGGGCAGCAGGGCAGGACCAAAACAAGCTGCTTATCATTCGCAATGTGATACAGCGCTCAGTAGCTCGAAAGACTTGTGGAGAGGAGGAAGAAAAGGAAGAATTACACTTTTGTTTATGGAAGTAAGCAATCTCCAAAATGGAGGCAAAAGACTTGGACCAGAGTACAATCAAAAGTTGCATACAGATGTTACACTAGCCACCAATCTTCACTTCAGGAGAGAGATAGCAATAGGTTTTCAACCAGATTAATTTTCATTTTCAGGAGAGAGATAGCAATAGACTCTTAAGGTGGCAAATCCAACTTTTTATCTTCTGCAGCTCCTTCCTGATTAATTTTCATCTTCTCCTTTATTTCAACCACAAACACAAACCAGATTCTCAATCAGAATGTTCTCAGTTCAGGTCTACAATATGCATTTGATATCAGAACAGGAGGGCAGCAGGGCAGGACCAAAACGAGCTGCTTATCATTCGCAATGTGATACAGCGCTCAGTAGCTCAAAAGACTTGTTAAGAGGAGGAAGAAAAGGAAGAATTACACTTTTCTTTATGGAAGTAAGCAATCTCCAAAATGGAGGCAAAAGACTTGGACCAGAGTACAAGCAAAAGTTGCATACAGATGTCACACTAGCCACCAATCTTCACTTCAGGAGAGAGATATCAATAGGTTTTAAAAAAAGTGGAAAGGCAAGTAAAATCATAAAACCACTGACCTTAAAAGAATGTCGACTTTTCTGGGATCAATTGCTGCATGTGATTGAAGGCATGCATTAAAAGAATGCCACTTTATGGAGACACTCCATTTTATAAACAAGAAAAAGAAAAAATGTGCATGCTAAACATGGTCATTAAAAGTAAATAAGCCGATAGTATATGTGAAGAAAATAATTTGATATCTAAAAAAGGTGGTGTCTAAATTGATCAACAAACATCAAATGGCTTTTGTAAAGGGGAGGCAAATCATGGATGCAAAACTCATTGCTAGTGAATGCACTGACTCAAGAATGAAAGGAGGAGTCCCTGGTCTAATGTGCAAATTGGATATTCAGAAAGCCTATGACCATGTGAATTGGTCTTTCCCTCTGAATACTCTCAAGCAAATGGGATTTGGTAGCAAATGGATGAAGCAGATTGAGGTATGTATAAAACAATCAAGTTTTCTATCCTAGTGAATGGAGAACCTGTGGGCTTTTTCGAATCAGAAAGAGGGCTGAGACAGGGTGATCCTCTCTCCCTTTTCTTATTCATTTTGGCAATGGAAGGCTTTGATAGTATGATGAGGATTGCAACATAAAACAAACGGATTAGAGGCATTCAAGTCAGGGGTAGAGTAGGGGAAAGAAAATATAATTGGAATTACTTTTGGAAGAGTGACATTCCGACAAAACTAAAGTATTTTACTTGGTTAGTGTTAAAGAGAGCATGTTAAACACAAGTAGTTCTACCAAAGAAAGGTAGGCAGCTGGTCCCTAGGTGTTTCCAGTAAAACTTGACAGGGGAAACAAACAACTATCTCTTCCTGCATTGAATGTTTACTGCTCGAATTTGGAATATGTTTCTCAACATCACAAGCATGAACTGGACAACGCCAGAACATATATCAGATATGTTGAGCTGTTGGATTAGGAGGGGAGGCAGTAAGAGTCATAAGAGATAGTGGAAGTTGATACCATCATGTGTATGGTGGTCAGTCTGGAAAGAAAGAAATGGAAGATGCTTTGAAGATATCCAATTCCATCCACAAAGTTAAATGGAATTGTATAGTATCTCTACTTTTGTGGTGTAAATAACTTTGTATAAATGATATAGATTAGATTATAGATTTGATAAGAAATCTCCAATCCTCCCTTTTTGGAGGTAGCCAACATACCCTGCTGAAGAATTCAACCTTACCAGTTACAAAAAAAATAAATTATATTACCTAAAAAAGCTATACTTCCTCCGACACAATTTATGTGGTGGAGCTTAACTGGATACCATTTTTCGGTACGGAACTGGTAGTTGAGGAATTCATGGAAGAAGTAATGTGGTAGGTGGTAGTGTGGTAGGTGAGTAATTTATTTTGTTGATATTTCTTTAATATTATTTTTTGGGGTGCGGAATTCATGGTAAAATGTAATAATATTTATTGTAATATTCTTCCGATAGTTGTTTTAATCTGAGTATTTTATTAATATTATTTATGATATATTCTAGATATAACATATCTTGGGTTCTTTGGTACATATATAAATTTTCCTCCATTAATTGTTCTAATAGTTTTATATCTTCCATAGATTCTATCCAATATTGTAAATATTCGTAGTTCATTTTAATCTGAATTTATTTCTAAATCATACCATTTTATTCTTTCAGAGTCTAAATCATGTAGGTCTATTTCATACCATTGTTGATTTAATATATCTTCTGATTCGTTATCATTAAATATTTTATCTCATATTATTCGTCTTAATTCAATTATTTTTATACCTTTAAGTATATATGAAATTAAAGTTTCATAGTTTTTTATCATTTCATCATGCATGCATGTAGTCATGTTCGTTGTTATGCAGGTTTTTTATATTCAATTATTCCTTCCTATCACATCCATAATTGATTAAATTCATGTTAGATCATTATGAACTAGATTATCTGTTTATCATGTTCTACTGTCACTACTAGCATCGTACTTTAGCGGATAATTCCTTCTTATCAGCGCCTCAACTTTGTTTACTCCCCTAAACGGCTTTCCTCGCCTACTGGTTTCAACATTAGGATGTCATAGTATAAAAGTTTTCTCCCTGTTTTCAGTGTGCTAATAAACTAGAAATCATGATTCAAATAATTCTAATACATAATAACTAACATAAATTTATTCAATCATATATATGATATTCAGGAATATATGAAATTAGTTTTGCATATTTATTGAACAATATACCTTTGTTTCTTGCTTATTCATGATATCTGAAATATCTTATAGGATTTCAAATTGCTCCATTGTTTATAGTAACCTAATATTTTATTGAGAATATTTTTGTGTACAAAGAAGGCTTGCTTTCCGTCGAGAAAGTCTTGCCTTAGATATGCCTAATGGCTTGTTATTTATACTAGTAAAGTTTTTCTACTTCTTTTTACATGTGTCCTTATACTATTTACTTTATACTATTCCTACTTTACACTTGTCTCCTATTTTATGACTTTACATCTTTACATCTGTCTTATGCTATTTACTTTATACTATTCTTACTTTACACTTGTCACCTAATAATTCATACCCCGTACCATACTTTACACTTGCCCATAATGCATTTATACTATAATAATAATAAAGACAATAATGTGCACCTACTTTACATTTTACTTTACGACTTTTCACATACCAATACTATTTACTTTTGCCGCATGTCTTCTTTTTCTTTGTCTTTATCTTCTCATCATCTTCTTATCTTATCTTTTAGGCTAAGGTCTCTATCTCTTATTCCAGCTGGACGTCTGGAATTATATTATCTTCTCCGTTGCATTTCGAACATCTGTGGTTAGGGTATTTGTGACCAATTAGCTTGCAATATCTGGTTAATAACTTTATCGAAATAAATCCTACTTTTAGTGCTCATGTTGTAGGTCGTTCTTCTGGCTTAAGTAATGATAAAATTCATCTCTAGACTTCATCCATATCTGCTTTCCTTAGCTCCCTTGAATTGGAATAAATCATTAACTGATCTCTTGCATAGTAGCTCCATATAGCGTTTCCGTTTAAATAATTATTTGCTAGCTCTTGTATAATGGTTGATATACCAATTATTCTCTTATTGGCATAAAAATTGGGTATCTCACTTTTTTATATCTCTGGTTGCTGTTCGATATCTTCCGGTATTATCATATCTTTTGTTAGTCCTATCTTTACCACTTGTATCGGAGGTTTTATTTCCTCGTATAATATCTCTGCTGTTGCCGTATAAAATTTTACATTGAATAAATTTCTCTTAGTAACTCTCTTATATGTAATAAATGCTTTATGTAGTTTCGGTATTCCACTTAGTTCCTCTCCATCATATGTATATACTGTATTTAATAGTCCATAGTTGTAACATGTCCTTACTAAGTTGGCGTTAGTTTTCGGTTGTGCAATCAGTTTATTATAACCTTATAATTTTTGGGTTAAATAATCCTGGTTGGGTTGTAGTAGATCTGGGTTTAAGGTTTAAAAATGTTTGGATTTTATATATATTTTCTATATAGGTTCGCGTAATATGGTTATATGTTCTTTTGTCATGGTGTAAGCTATCCGCATATGTAGAAGTTTGTGGTTCTATAGTTAATGTGTTTTTTGGTGTTAGCCTGGGGGTAAATGGTTTTTCGAATAACTGGTTTAAGTTTGAATTCTTATGTTTTTCACTAACTCGTTGGCTTGTACCTGCAGCTGTATTTAAACAAATGCTATGGGTTTTTAGGTGTTTCCCAACGTCACCTTTTAGCTTTGAATTTTTTCTGTCTTCCGATCGACATAGCTCCGCATTTTTATAG
>NC_064287.1:38557964-38562895 GCF_019186545.1 Solanum stenotomum
AGATAGAAAAACGGAAATTGAAAGAATAAAACAACAAGCAAAAAAGAAAGTACAATAATTAGAAGAAGTAGAAAATACAAAAATAATAGAACTAGAAAAAAAACTGGCAATGTTAAAAGAAATGTATGAAATAAAACAAAAGGAAAAAGAACAAAAAACAAAATTAGCAAATGAGATAATTAAATTTAAAGAAAATTGCAATTAGAAGATGAATTAGAAGAAAATAAAGAAAATAACCAAGATAATCTACCTGAAATAAGAATTGATGAAATAAATAATGATGATCTAGATGAACAACATTCGAAAACAAGCGAAACATATACGGAACTTTTAGCAAACATAGATAATACAAAGAATTTAGTAGTAAATACAGGAGACGTAGACGTGGATGAAAAATCTATCACATCAGGAGTAAAAAATCCAAAAAATTTAAATCCAAAATATAATAATGAAAACTAAGGACAATATGATAGAGAAAAAACTATATAGGATAAAAGATTAAATAAAAAATGGACGTCTAAACCAATAACTGAACAACATAATTTTTTAGATTTAGACTGTGTAGCGGATATAAATAAAACAATCAAATTATGGATGAGATATATATCAAAACAATTAATAGATAACAAAATAGTAATAACAGAAACACCACGATATATAGAAAGAACACTTATAGGAACAGTAAAATTATGGCTACAAAATTTATCAAATGAAAGTTTACAAACTGTAAGAAGTAATAAAAAAATTGATGGTGAAATAGCTACTACAACTATGAAAATATTATATAAATACGAAATAGCTATAAGAAACGAATTTAGTAGTATAACAACAGAATTAGAAAAACACAAAATAAAGAAAAAATCATAAACCGAAATCTAATGACAAAATTAGCGATATGTAACATGTGTTATATAGATGAATATACATGTGCATTTAGAGAATACTATTATAAAGGAACATATAACATAGACGAAAGTAAAGAAATAAAAAAATTATATTTTACAAAATTACCGGAACCTTTTAATTCAAAAGTAATAAAAAGCTGGAATGAAGCAGGATTAACAGATACCTTAGGAGCTAGAATAAAATTCTTACAACGATGGTTTATAGAATTATGTGAAAAACATAAAGAAGAAATAAAAGTGGAAAAAATATTAGTAAAAAACTTGGCATGTTGCAAAAATAAAACAACACCTCAATTTGGCTGTACGGATAGGTATTATAAAAATAGAAAGAAATATAATAAAAAATACAGATCAAAACATAAATATAAAAACCAAGAAGAAGATACTATGTAAAAAACTACAAAACAAAAAAACCATATAGACCAAAAAGAAAACTAACGGAATGTACTTGTTATAATTGTGGAAAATTAGGACATATAGCTAGAGATTGTAAATTACCTAAGAATCCAAAGAAAAAATAAATATCAGAAATAATAATAGACGATGAAAAATACAGGCAAATAAAGTACGTAGATTATGAATTAGAAAATGAAGATAGCATATATGAATTATCAGAAAACGAAGAAAATAATCCAGTAGTAGAATCAGATAATGAATACGATATCAATGACTGAAACAGATATACAAATAATAACTAAAGAAAAATATCAAGATGAAGAATTAGCAGAACAAAAAATAATATTTGATAATAATATATTTGAACAAATAAAAGGAAAAGAATTAGACATAAGCGTAGAAAAAATATTCGAAATACCAACAATAAAAAATTGGTTTAAACGACAAAAAGAAAAATATTATGTAATAAGTCAAAGAGAACATATCATAGATTGCAAATACACCAAAGGAAAGGCTAAAATACCAATAATAAACAAACGAATAATAAATAAAGTAATACAAGATATTAAAGCTAAAAATCCAATTAAATATGTACATTTAGGAGGAACATAAATACTAATAAAAACATGTTTTAGAGAAGGAATAGATACACCCATAGAAAAAAACTTAGCGGATGATAGAATTATGCAACCCATAGAAAAAAGTATAATAAGTGCGGTAAAAGTAACCTCATATACCAAAAATTTAAATTTATAATAAGTGCTAACTACTCAGTAGCAATAAATGGCAGAAACATATATAAATCGCTAGTATTATATTGAAAAATGTCAGGGATAAAACTAGCTACAGGAAGTAAAATATTTACAGCTAGATGTAAAAACTTATATGTTTTAACAACAAAACATAAAATAACAGCAAAAAATAAAATAAAAATAGAAAATCCTTTTGAAAGGATAGTTAGAGTCATAGATAATAATGATTATAGTTTTAATGAAATTAATATAGAAGAAGATTTAGAAATAGTAAAAGAAAGATTAAGTACATCAAAAAGAATAAACAATGAAATACCCCAAATATCATAAAAAATGAGTATCTGAAGAAGAATAGATAAAACCCCACAAAAATCAATGGAAGAAGAAATAAAACCACATCTTTACTACATAACGGGAATAATGGAACAACGAAAATATTTAATATTAATAAATACAGAACTAGAAGAAAACTATATTACAAGAGAATTAGTGACGGAAGATGAAATAATAACTACTGAACAATTATACCCCGAACTATCAAAAACATTAATATATAGCGAAGAAACTACAGAAAAGGAAATAATCATTGGAGGCGTACCAATAGTAATAAAATTTAAAATATATCAAGGATATAAAAATATCACTTTAGGAATAAAATGGCTAGAACAAGTAAAATCATATAATCTATAAGACAAACAGTTAATAATAAATTATGAAAATAAAAGAGTAATAATAAAAAGGACTTTAGTATGATAAAAATATGAAAATATAATAAAAATATGAAAAATATATATACTTGCAAAGATAATAATAGAGGGATATTACAACAGATATTATACACCAATGATAGATACGGGAGCATAAACTAATTTATGTAAATACAATTGTTTACCAGAAGATAAGTGAGAAAAATTAAAAACACCAATAGTAGTAACAAGATTTAATAATGAAGGAAGCATGATCACATATAAGGCGAAAAATATAAAAATACAAATATGTGATAAGATATTAACTATAGAAAAAATATATAACTTTGAATTTACCACAAAAGATATGTTATTAGGAATGTCATTTTTAGATAAAATATACCCACTTATAATAACCAAAACACACTGGTGGTTCACAACACCGAGTAAAAAAAAAATAGGAGCAAAAAAAGTAAATAACAAAAAACGAAAAACAACAGAATGGATAAAAGGAAGTGAAAAATTTACACAAAAATTAGAAAATATAAAAGAAGAAGACCCTAAAATAGAATTAATTATATTCTGTATAGATAAAGTAAAAATAATCCAAGATAAGTTAGAATTATTATATAGTGAGGATCCTTTACAAGGATGAGAGAAAAACATAAAACAAAAGTAAAAATTGAGCTAATTAATAATAATAGTATAATAACCTAAAAACCGTTAAACTATAATTTTAATGATTTAACCGAATTTAAGATACATATAAATGAATTACTAGAAAAATGATGTATACAAGAAAACAATAGTAAGCACACAAGCCCAACATTTATCGTAAATAAACATAGTGAACAAAAAAGAGGAAAAAGCATGATGGTTATTTATTATAGAAATTTAAATGCAAAAACTAAAACATATAATTATCCGATATCAAATAAAATACTAAAGATAAGACAAATACAAGGATATAATTATTTTAGCAAATTTTATTGTAAATCAGGATTTTATCACTTAAAACTAGAAGAAAAATCTAAAAAACTAACAACATTCACTGTACCATAAAGATTCTATGAATGAAATGTATTACCATTTGTATATAAAAATGCACCAGGTAGATATCAACACTTTATGGATAACTACTTTAAACAATTAGAAAATTGTGTAGTATATATTGATGATATATTACTATATTCTAAAACCCAATATGAACACATAAGATTATTAGAAAATTCATACATATTATAGAATATTCAGGCATAATTCTAAGTAAAAAGAAAGCAGACATAATGAAAAATCAAATAGAATTCCTAGGAATACAGATAGATAAAAATGGAATAAAAATGCAAACACATATAATACAAAAAATAATTAACTCAAATGACCAACTAGACACAAAAAAGAAATTATAATCATTCTTAGGATTAGTAAATCAAGTAAGAGAACACATACCAAAATTAGCAGAGAATTTAAAACCATTACAACAAAAATTAAAAAAAGACTTAAAATACCAGTTTGATAAAAAGGACCAAACACAAATACAAAAAGTAAAATTATTATGTAAGAACCTACCTAAAGTATATTTTCCGAATGAAAATAAAGAATTTACTTATATAGTATAATCAGATGTTAGTG
Organism: Solanum stenotomum; assembly: GCF_019186545.1. NCBI lineage: Eukaryota > Viridiplantae > Streptophyta > Magnoliopsida > Solanales > Solanaceae > Solanum > Solanum stenotomum. The sequence continues at coordinate 38,562,336 of NC_064287.1, forward strand.
AAAAAAGTTATGGAGGAGTATTAAAATACAGGTATGGAGAAGAAAAAATAGAACATCATTGTAGATATTATTCAGGAACATTTACTAATGCAGAAATAAGATGGGAAATAAATAGGAAAGAATTATATTCGGTATATAAATTTTATTATAATTTGAACCATATATTGTATATAACGAATTTATTATAAGAACAGATAATACACAAGTAAAATGATGACTAACAAGAAAAATATAAGATTCGGTAACAACAAAAGAAATAAGGAGATTGATATTAAATATATTAAATTTTACATTTACAATTGAAGTAATAAAAACTGATAAGAATGTTATTGCAGATTACCTATCACGACAAAGCTACTCAGACTGAGACTGAGGAAGAAGATACAATTGAAAAGATACTCAAAGCCATTACTACACTTTGTACAAAAGTAGATAGTATGGACAACGAGATACAAAAGCTAAAGACTAATGAAGATAATCTGAAGTCTAAAGCTAGTATAAGTCAACAACATGACTATAAAAATGCGGAGCTATGTCGATCGGAAGACAGAAAAAATCCA
>NC_064287.1:38568948-38581880 GCF_019186545.1 Solanum stenotomum
GGAGACGGGGGTGAGCACACGGCGTTTTGTACTATTTCAGTCTCCATCTGTATATATAGACTTGTCTTTTTCCTTTCGAGACAGTCCAGTCTCTGTTGTCCGGTTTTAGGACTTGTACTCATTTTGTAGTAGCTCTGTACTAGTGACTTCCAGGTTCTGGGAGGGATCTTTATTTGTATATATGTTTTTGGTTTGTGTCCGCCTGTTTATATTGTTATTTGCCTACTCTTGTTTAATTTTTACCCTTAGACCCATTACTTGTTGTTCCGGGTTACGGGTTGGCTTACCTGCTGGCGGGTTATAGTAGGTGCCATCATGACTTGTTAAATCGGGTCGTGACAATATTGGAAAATGTCAGGGATAGAACTAGCCCCAAAAAGTAAAATTTTTATAGCTAGATGTAAAAACTTATATGTTTTAACAACAAAATATAAAATAACAGCAAAAAATAAAATAAATAAAATAAAAATAGAAAATCCTTTTGAAAGGATAGTTAGAGTCATAGATAATAATGATTATAGTTATAATGAAATTAATATAGAAGAAGATTTAGAAATAGTAAAAGAAAGACTAAGTACATCAAAAAGAATAAACAATGAAATACCCCAAATATCATAAAAAATGAGTATCTGAAGAAGAATAGATAAAACCCCACAAAAATCAATGGAAGAAGAAATAAAACCACATCTTTACTACATAACGGGAATAATGGAACAACGAAAATATTTAATATTAATAAATACAGGACTAGAAGAAAACTATATTACAAGAGAATTAGTGACGGAAGATGAAATAATAACTACTGAACAATTATGCCCCGAACTACCAAAAGCTTTAATGTATACCAAAGAAACTACAGAAAAGGAAATAATCATTGGAGGCGTACCAATAGTAATAAAATTTAAAATATATCAAGGAGATGAAAATATCACTGTAGGAATAAAATGGCTAGAACAAGTAAAATCATATAATCTAGAAGACAAACAGTTAATAATAAATTATGAAAATAAAAAAGTAATAATAAAAAGGACTTTAGTATGATAAAAATATGAAAATATATATACTTGCAAAGATAATAATAGAGGGATATTACAACAGATATTATACACCAATGATAGATTCGGGAGCAGAAACTAATATATGTAAATACAATTGTTACCAGGAGATAAGTGGAAAAAAAATTAAAAACACCAATATTAGTAACAAGATTTAATAATGAAGGAAGCATGATCACATATAATGCAAAAATTATAAAAATACAAATATGGGATAAGATATTAACTATAGAAGAAATATATAACTTTGAATTAACCACAAAAGATATGCTATTAAGAATGTCATTTTTAGAAAAATTATACTCACATATAATAACAAAAACACACTGGTGGTTCACAACACCGTGTAAACAAAAAATAGGAGCAAAAAGAGTAAATAACAAAAATCGAAAAACAACAGAATGGATAAAAGGAAGTGACAAAATTACACAAAAATTAGAAAATATAAAAGAATAAGACCCTAAAATAGAATTAATTATATTCTCTATAGATAAAGTAAAAATAATCCAAGATAAGTTAGAATTATTATATAGTAAGGATCCTTTACAAGGATGGGAGAAAAACATAAAACAAAAGTAAAAATTGAGCTAATTGATAATAATAGTATAATAACCCAAAAACCATTAAAGTATAATTTTAATGATTTAACCGAATTTAAGATACATATAAATGAATTACTAGAAAAATGATATATACAAGAAAGCAATTGTAAGCACACAAGCCCGACGTTTATCGTAAATAAACATAGTGAACTTTTGAAACTTGTGATCTAGAACAAGCCATAGAAAGAGTGCATCACTCAAGATAATCTTAGAAAGAGGAACATATAAACTATCATAGATACTATGCGGTGTGCCTACAAGATAGACAATCTATCAACCATCTTTTCCTTCATTGTAATTTGGCAACAATTTTTTTTTTTTGATAAAGGTAACATTTGTATATCAATCATCAGCTCAAAGCTAGTATCAAAAATTTACATCATATCCTCCCTCCACACGTGTGTCAGCCTAAACAAAAGATAAAGAAAAGAACGAAGAAAAAAGAGAACTATCCCTAGATCCTCCTTTCACCTTTATAAGGACCCTAGAATGTCTACAATAGCCGCAGGGTCATCTATATACTCTGAACTACACCAATAGCAAAAAGTGAAAATGCAGTTCATTTTAATCTTGTGTAGAGGGCTGGTCTTGTTATCAAAATTCCTTGAATTCCTTTCTTTCCATATGGTCCACCAAATAACAGCTGAGACAATTTTCCATCTACTCTTGTCTGTGCTGCCACTGCCCTCCATATTCCAGCTTTCTAGAGCCTGTCATGTTCTCCCTGGAACAGTCCAACTTATACCTTTGAAGCTAGTAAACAGATATTTGGAGCATGTTCCTTTCTATTTTTGGATTCAATAGGGTCATGGCACTGAAAACCAAATATGTCTTTCTCTCCTGGTGTTTATGGAGAGTTGATAAACCCATCAAGAAAATCTGGCTGATGATATATGCTAATATCTTTTGGTGTACGTCACAACTCCAAACCACACTCTTAAATCTAGATGTCTACTTAATTTGTTTAGTTGGAATAGTCTTAGCATTGTAAATAGCTCTAACCAGTTCTAAGAGTTTTGTTAGCTTCCTGAACCTAGTATAGTTGTTCTATATGTACTAGAGCTGACATATATCTCTCCTTGTAACTTTTGTATTTTTCTGCATCTTCTTGATGCTATCAATGAAATCTTTTACTTCATCCAAAAAAGCACTTTTGTATTTTTCTGCATCTTCTTGATGCTATCAATGAAATCTTTTACTTCATCCAAAAGAGCATGCCATCAACATTTGTGTAGCTCTAAATTATCTTATTAAGGGTAAAACATGAAATTTAAAGTTAAATTATTTCTCATTCTAGAAATATAATTCTTTTTGGACAAACTAAAAGTTAAGTGCGTCCCATAAAATGGAACAAAGCTAGCTATCTACTTTTTTCTGTAACGAAAAAATTCCCAAGGACCAATGATGCAAAGTTCAAAACTCGATGGATAATGGTCTGCCCCCTATCCTCACTTAAATGCAAGGCTTTTGGAAGTGCAAGTTGTTAGGTTCTCTTATATTCTCTTTTACTCGGATGGATGCCCCAACCCGATTTGATATATTTGAAACTAAAAGATACGACACAATTTAGCATCGGTGACTTTACTCCACCTCTTTGATTTTTAAGCAATTTTAAAATAGTTGCTCCTATTCCGACAAGATCAGGAAATCTTTTATCTAGCCTGGAGTCGAGCTTGTGTAGCTGGTCTTTTGTAAGCCTATACTAGAGATGAATAACTACATTCAATCCTTTTAGATATAACTTGGCTGGGAACTAAAGATGTGATGGGAAGGACATGAAGTGTCTTATTATTCATTCCACAGTTCGATTTATTAAGCAATTTTGTATGCTAGAAAGACTCAAAGTTAGAATTTAGAAAGTAAGCATTTGCTTGGTCTAATAGTGAATTAAATATAGTTCAAACTTTCCCCACGTCTCTGGTTCAGCACGTGGTGTGTGAAATGCTGGTTTTGGTGCATGGCACAAGTTAGATCCCACTGACTGAAGTCGGTCTAGTATTAAGTTAGAGCAGGATAGAGGGGCAAGCCCATACTCCTTCCAAGCTCCAATCCTGAGAGAACAATTGGAATTGGGCCAGCTAAACCCCAAGGAATTTCTTGGTATCTCACACAAACATAATATTCTCGAAAAACTTTTACTTTTCAAATTAAGCAAATCTATCAAAAAATTCTAATTCACATGGTCAAAAACACGTCACTACTTGCACCAAGCCGCGCGCATGAGCTACTGTTTTCTTATAGGGATACACAACATTTTGGCACAATTCATGCAAGGGTAACTTGCATTTATTTGTGCTTAAATTTTTTGGCAAGATTTGCAACTTCGATTGTTGATTCTTTTTTTTTTGGGGGGGGGGGGGATTTATGATTGAACTTTATGTCAAAAGAAAGCCCAAATTTGCAAGAAAGTCTTCTGCCACATTGGTGCACTAATACAACGTAAATACATGTAGGCATATGTATATTTGACAACCAAGAAATCCCGAGGACACGAGTGGACGGTTTGAAACTCTGTTTAAGAGGTGGCTATCCTTTTCCACTTAAATATCAGGCTTCTGTCTAAGGGAAGGCTCAAACTGTGGCATGTAACTATTTGTTATACATGATTTCTTGAGAACAAGAAGAGCATAAGAAATAAGAATTGTAAAGAAGAGGCTCGATGCACTTGCATAACTGTAACAGTTAGTATTCTGCATATTTAGCCAGAACACTTGAATGACCTTGTCAAGTCGGAGTCGGATAGATATGTTTTTCAAAAATAATGGTAAAGGTAGAAAAGACTTAAATATTTCATGTTAGAATAGAATAGGTATACACAATCCTACACAGAATATGAATAGTTTATAGTCTCCTATTTGGTAAGGAACTGTATCATAGTGTCTATAAATAGGGTTCTCTATGTAATAATTAAAACACAATTCAATAATATTCTTTTCATATATTTCTCACATGGTATCAGAGCAATAGTGAGAGAAAAAAAGGAGAAGCATTTTTTGTCCTTTTTTTCGGTAAACTAAGTGGCTGTTCGGGTAATTAATTTTTCGTCATTGTTTTTCGAAAATCAACATCACCACTAGGTGTGAAAATCTTCGACGAGAAAAGCCCAGTCAACCTTACCGGCAACAACTTCCACACACGCCCTCACGTATCGGCGGAAAAAATTCTCCGGCGAGCTTGTCAGGTCCACGTGCCGATGTGTGGAGTATTTTTCAGCCACTTTTTCGACTTTTTTCTTTTTCCAGTGGGGTTGCCTCTTCATTCCAAGGTTGCCCATATATTTTTTTTCCTGATTCTGACCAATATTTGGCGATCAGATCTACTTTTTCGGCAACAACCCTATTCTCCAGATTCCAAAAAAAAAAAACATATTCTAATTTCACAACTTGATACTTTTGGCACCAAAAATATAGGAATTGGAAGTTCAAGCCCTATGATCACTTCAAAACCGTTAATGGGAAGCTCAAACTATTTAGCTTGGGCTTCCTCAGTTGAGTTGTGGTGCAAGGGTCAAGGTGTCCAAGATCACTTAACGAGCATTGCTTGTGTGGTAGATGAAAAAGCAAAGGCTAGTGGGGAAGATGCAAAAGCCAAAGCACAATTGGAGAAGGTTGATGCTCAATTATGTAGTCTCCTATGGCGATCTATTGATTCCAAGTTGATGTCTTTGTTCCGTCCATTCCAATCATGTTATTCAGTTTGGGAAAAGGCTCGTGCTTTATACACTAATGGCATATCTCGATTCTATGATGTGATATCTCGTATGACCAACTTAAAGAAACAAGAATCAAATATGTCCACCTACTTGGGACAAGTACAGGCAGTCATGAAGGAATTTGAATCATTGATGCCAGTCACTACGGACGTGCAAAACAACAAGACCACAGACATACATAGTTTCTAGTTCTTACACTTGCTGGACTTCCTACTGACCATGATTCAGTGCGTGATCAGATTTTAGCTAGCCCTACAATTCCTTCCATTGATGAATTATTCTCTCGCCTACTTTGTCTTACCATGCCTCCCAGCCACAAAGCAGTTTCATCACCTACCATTGACTCATCTGCACTCGCATCTCAAACAATAGAAAAACAAGCATATCAATCTATGGAGAATCGACGAGGAGGAGGTTGTCTTGGAAAACCTCGATCCAAGTGTAGTTATTGTCACAAGTCTGGACACACTCGTGACATATGCCATAATTTGCATGGTCTACCACCCAGTTATGATCCTGTTGTTGTAAAGGAATATAATGAGTTCCTTCGTAATCGTGCAAGTAAGCAAACATCTCCACAAGAAGCATTTGGTGCTCCACCTGATTGACCATCCCATAATGCTCATATTGCTCAATCAGAATATGATGAGTTCCTTCATTATCAAGCAAGTAAGCAAACGTCTCCACAATTAGCTTTGGTTGTTCAACATGATGTTGTTGTTGCGGGTAATTCTTTTACTTGTGTTTCACAGTCTAATACTCATGAATCATGGACTTGGGCGCTTCTGATCATATTTCTGGTAACAAATCACTTATGTCACATTTTGTTTATTCACAATTTCTTCCTGCTATTACTTTGGCCAATGGGATCCAAACAAAACCAAAAGGGGTTGGAAAAGCCACGCCCCTATCTTCTGTCACTCTATACTCCATTCTTTATGTCCCTGGTTCCCCTTATAATCTGGCATCAGTTAGTCATTTGACACGTGCACTACATTGTAGCATAACCTATTTTGCTGATTCTTTTCTTCTGCAGGACTGCAGTACGGGACAGATGATTGGCACAAGACATGAATCACAAGGACTTTACTATCTTACCTCTTCAAATTCCTTCACAGCATGCACTGTTACAAATCCTCCGGACATCATTCTCAAACGTTTGGGACATTCGAGTTTATCGAAACTGCAATAGATGGTGCCTAGTTCATCTAAATTAGATTGTGAGTCATGTCAACTTGGGAAACACACTCGTGCCACATTTTCATGTGGTCCTGAGGGTCGTTCAGAGTCTATTTTTTCATTAGTTCATTAAGATATTTGGGGTCCTAGTAGAGTTAGTTCCACCTTAGGATTTCGTTATTTTGTTACTTTCATTGATGATTATTCGAGATGCACTTGGGTTTTCTTGATGAAAGATCATTCTGAGTTATTTTCTATATTCAAAAGTTTCTTTGCTGAATTACAAAATCAGTTTGGTGTTTCTATTTGTACTTTTCGTAATGATAATGCCTTAGAATACTTATCATCCCAGTTTCAGGAGTTTATGTCTCACCAAGGAATTATTCACCAAACATTTTGTCCAACACTCCCACCAAAATGGTGTAGCAGAAAGAAAGAATAGGCATCTCATTGAGACTGCTCGCACTCTCTTCATTGAATCCCATGTTCCGCTGCATTTTGGGGGGGATGCAGTCCTTTCATCTTGTTATTTAATTAATAGAATGCCCTCATCTTCTATTCAGAATCAGGTTCCACATTCCATACTATATCCTCAGTCACATCTCTATTTTATCCTTCCTCATGTATTTGGGAGCACGTGTTTTGTTTATAACTTAGCCCCAGGAAAAGATAAATTAGCCCCTCGTGCTCTTAAATGTGTCTTTTTTGGTTACTCTCGAGTTCAAAAAGGATATCTTTGCTATTCACATGATCTCCGCCGATATCTTATGTCTGCTGATGTAACATTCTTTGAATCTAAACCTTACTACATATCTTCTGATCATCCTGATGTCTCTGAGGTCTTACCCATACCTCAAGTCTTGCTTGTACCGACTTTTGAGGGACCTACGATTACTTCTCCATCTTCAGTTGTAGTGCCACCACTCATAACTTATCATCGGCGTCCACGTCCAGCAATAGTCTCAAATGATTCATGTCATACGTCGGATCCTGCTCCCACTGTGGCCTTGCCTCCTGCTTGCCAATCGATTACAATTCAAAAAGGTATACGATCTACTCGAAATACTAATCCACACTATACTTTCTTGAGTTACCATCGTTTATCTTCACCCTATTATTCCTTTGTATGATCTTTGTCCTCTATTTCCATCCCTAAGGCTACAGGAGAAGCACTTTCTCATTCTGGATGGAGGCAGGCTATGATTGATGAGATGTCTGCTTTACATTCGAGTGGTACTTGGGAGCTTGTCCCTCCTTTCTATAGGTAAGTGTACTGTTGGTTGTCGTTGGGTTTATGCGGTCAAAATTGGTTCAGATGGTCAAGTCGATCGGCTTAAGGCTCCCCTTGTGGCCAAATGGTATACTCAGATATTTGGGCTAGATTATAGTGACACTTTCGCTCCTGTGGCCAAAATAGCATATGTCCGTCTTTTTCTATCTATGGTTGTTGTTCGTCATTGGTCTCTTCATCAGTTGGACATTAAGAATGCTTTTCTGCATGGTGATCTCGAGGAAGAAGTTTATATGGAGCAACCACCTGGTTTTGTTGCTCAGGGGGAGTCTAGTAGCCTTGTATGTCGATTGTGTCGGTCACTCTATGGTCTGAAACAGTCTCCTCAAGCTTGGTTTGGGAAGTTCAGCACAGTAATTTAGGAGTTTGGTATGACTCGTAGTAGAGTTGATCACTCTGTGTTTTATCGACATTCAGCACCAAATCTGTGTATTTATTTGGTTGTTTACGTTGATGATATTGTTATCACAGGCAATGATCAAGTTGGTATTGCTAATTTGAAGCAGTATCTCTTTTAGCATTTCCAAACTAAAGACCTCGGTAGACTGAAGTATTTTCTAGGTATTGAGGTTGCTCAGTCTAGATTAGGTATTGTTATTTCTCAACGCAAGTATGCTTTAGACATTCTTGAGGAGACAGGAATGATGGGATGTAAACCCATTGACACTCCTATGGATCCGAATGTTAAACTCCTTCCAGGACAGGGGAGCAACTCAGTAATCCTGAAAGGTATAGACGATTGGTTGGAAAGTTGAATTATCTCTTGGTGACTAGACCATACATCTCTTTTCCTGTGAGTGTTGTAAGTTAGTTTACGACTTCTCCTTGTGATAGTCATTGGGATGCAATTGTTCATATTCTGCGATATATAAAGTTAGCCCCTGGTAAAGGACTACTCATCGAGGATCAAGGCCATGAACATATCACCGGATATACAGACGCTGATTGGGCAGGATCACCCTTTGATAGACGTTCTACATCCGGATATTGTGTTTTAGTAGGAGGTAATTTGGTGTCATGGAAGAGTAAGAAACAAAGTGTGGTTGCTTGATGTAGTGCGGAAGCAGAATATCGAGCAATGGCTGTAGCAACTTGTGAGCTAGTTTGGATCAACAGTTGCTTGGAGAGCAGAAGTTTGGAGAAACCGGTCATATGGAACTTGTGTGTGATAATCAAGCGGCCCTTCATATCGCATCAAATCCAGTGTTTCATGAGAGGACTAAGCACATTGAGATTGATTCTCACTTTGTCAAAGAAAAGATACTCTCATGAGATATTGTTACCAAATTTGTGAAGTCAAATGATCAACTTACAGATATCTTTACCAAGTCCCTCACCGGTCCTCGTATTAATTACATTTGTAATAAGCTAGGTACATATAATTTGTATGCACCAGCTTGAGGGGGAGTGTTAGAATAGCATAGGTATACACAATCCTACACAGAATAGGAATAGTTTATAGTCTCCTATTTGGTAAGGAATTGTATTTTAGTGTCTATAAATAGGGTTCTCTATGTAATAATTAAAACACAATTCAATAATATTCTTTTCATATATTTCTCACAACATAGATATCGCATATAACATCAGATGATGTATTCATCTCAAGTTGAATAATCTTAGGCTATAAACAACACCCAAACATTTTAATGACGCAAAGATTTTCAAACAACACAATTTCTGACAAGGAGTCAACCTCAAATTGCATTACAGTTTGAAGAGAAGGGTATATTTAGATGGCTATTTGACAACTGTTGAACCATTGAAAGGAAACATCCTTACAAGAGTTGCATGAGTTTAAAGTACACCCAGTACTTTCTAAGAGTCATTTTTGCAGATGGATACGCAATTTGAACATCACTAAATACCATATAAGACGTACCTGGTGGGAGTAGATCTGTTCTTTTCTCCGATACAAGTACTTGTACAGCTAACAGCTGGTCGATGTCTGCAATCTAAAACGGAAACTAATAAACTTAATTAGCAGGCTGAAAGCAGAAAGCACCCTGAAAAAACATAAAAGAATTATCATACCCATCCTAGATGTTGCAGTACTAACTCCGGATCAGATGATGACTCAAGAATTTTTGAAGTCTCCATTACAGCAGTCTCTTGATCAGAGGAAATACCATTTATGGTATCTTGTAAGTGGTTTGCACCATGTGAATCATTCAAGTAGCTTGATGAATAATTTCGAGCCAGCACACGCCAGATTGAAAGAGACTTTGAGCTCATCCCTTTACTGGCGTACAGAAAAGCAAGTGCCCGCAAATGCCCAGATTCACTCAGCAATGATTCCAACTCCTCCTGCACTGTCCATTTAAGTTTTATGGCTATCCTTCAAAGAAGATGCCAGATCCCAACTTTATGATTAAACTATTTATAGCAGCTAGAGCAACTACAACACCTAAAGATCTGCATACAAACATTTCTTTACCTTATCCAAGAGAAACCTTTCAATAAGTATGCTGGCATCATAGCATTCCTGAAGTTTGCGAAACAAATAAGTGTTTGAAATGCACCCGAGGGTGACACCTAGCGATCTTAAAACCATGAGAAATCAGGGTTCAATCCCAGCAGCAGAAAAAGCACTAGCTGATTTCTTCAAGGGAGATACGAGATCTCAACTTTAAGATTTTACTGTTTACTAGCAGAGACAACTACTACAGCACCTAAAGGACATACACACACATTCCTACATCAAGGAAAAACAGCCAGTTTGTGTAAATTGGATGTTGAGAAGGACTATGATCATGTGAAATGGAAGTTTCAGGATTTCATAATGTTGAAGGTGGATTTTGTGCTAGATGGAGGAAGTCAGTTAAACATTGAATGTCTACAGCTAGGTACTCATTATTGGTGAATGGCAACCATGTGGATGTTTCAGCAGTTAGAGAGCCCTGAGGCAGGGGACCTATTATCCCCCATGTTGTTCATCTTAGTTATGGAGGAATGGGATAGAATGATGGGTAGAGCTGTGATGGGTAGATAGTTGCAGGGTTACACTGCAGGAGTTGGGGGCATAGTACCGACAGAGTTTCGCATCTATTGTTGGCGGAAAACACTCTGGTACTAAGTCATGAGGATAAAACTCGGTTAGAATACTTGAGACATGTCTTAACAGGCTTTTAGGTGGTGTCAGGCCTCAAGATCAATCTCAAAAGTGAGAAATTATACTAGTTGGTAAGGGGGGATATTCCATTGCTAGCACAAGTTCTCCACTGCAAGGATGGAGCTTTCTCACTACCTATCTTGGTTTGGCACTTGGTGATTAAAACAAGGATCAAGCAGTATGAAAACTCAGTAACTCAGAGGATAGAAACGAGGCTCACAAGATGGCAGGAGAAATATTTTATGGAAAAGGGGAAAGGAAGTTCTTACTAAGAGTACATTATCAAGCATCCCAATATATTTCAATTTTCATGTCTTTGTTTCACGCTCTAGCTAGAATAGTGCCACAGGGAAGTTGGAACGAGTCCAAAGAAGTTTTCTCAAGACTTGACAGTGAGACAAAGAAGCTTTACTTGGTGTGATGGGAGACTGTCATAACTCCTAAATGCTGGGTGGTTTCGCAGTCAAAGACCTAGGGGTTTACAAATTAGGATTTATTAGGTAAATGGTTGTGGAGATTTGGAAATGAGGAACATACTTTTTGGAGAGAGGCTATGTGCTCGTACACTCCAAAAATGTTGTTGTACCCGTATCGGATCCTCCAAAAGTATATGCACTACTTTTGGAAGATCCGACACGTATATGGAGGCATTTGGAAGAGTCCAAGCAACATAGAAGATAGGTAATAGGGAAAAATACAGGGTCTTGGAATAGGGGTGGCGGACAAAAACTGTTACTATGCCTTATGGATGTGGTTGGTGGAGGAACATGTTCAAGAGTTAGAAGAGTTCATTTGCAATATTTCGAGTGAAGAGAGTGAGCTTTTAGGGATATAGGTGGCGTGGGGATAATATTTCGAGAACTACATACCCATACATTTATAGAATTTTATATCAAAAGAAGATGACAGTCCAACGAGTCGGGAGCCTATGAGGTGGAGAAGGTTTTTTGAATTTGAGGTTTAGGAGAAATCTTCAAGGTTGAGAGGTAGGAGAGTTTCCAGGACTAGTCGCTTTGCTTCACAAACAATGTTGAACACATGATAGCGAAAGGTGAGAAATAGGGGTGGGGAACAATGGGTCTTTTATGTAAAGTCTTATTATGAGATGTTTTTAAAGAGGGAAAATGTTGTCTTCCCATATCAATCAATTCGGATGCCTAAGATACCACGTAAGGTATATTCTTTCACTTGGTTAGCAGCTATGAAGCGGAAAAAGGTTACTTATGTTGATTGGTGCTTTATGTGCAAAGATTAGGGTAAAGATGCCAATTATCTTATTCTACATTGCCAAGTACCATCGAGGCTACAGTGGGAATCTTGAGATGGTTTAGAGAAGAGTGGGTAATCCTAGGCCATTCGAAATTTCAACGGGAAGTGTGATAGATGGGGAGAAGGCACAGGGTGTGGAATGTTGCTCCACTTGCACTTATGTGAATCGTATGGAGATAATAAAATATAAAAGCTTGTGAGGGTGTTGAGATAAATTTTGTACAATTGAGGAGTAGCCTATTATCCTAGCAACTTTTTCCCGTCACCCATGAAGTTTTGTAATGTTTGGTGATAGGGTGCATTTAGTACAAAACCATATCTTTTAGTTTCTCTTTTTGTTTTTTGATCACTCCTTGAAATGAGCGTTTTGGCCCAATTGTTGAGAATTATGTTACCTTATCAATATATCTACATATCTACATCAACTTATACTAAGGCCAATAACTTTACCTTAAACAAAAAAGAGACCTGCTACCACTAGAATCATTCCTATAGTTTGCGTAACAAATAAGTGATGGGCGACCTAGGGTAAGGCTACAATCAGTTAAGTGTGTAAAAACTTAAAACCATGAGAAATTAAGGTCCAAAGCAGAGAGAAAAAAGTTGTAGGTAATTTCTTCTTATCTGCCCAAGTGTTAAAGCCTTGCTGGGCAAAGTTACCCAATACATGTGCTGGTGGGAGATTGCATGCAATATTATCAAAGCGAAAAAA
>NC_064287.1:38588579-38629974 GCF_019186545.1 Solanum stenotomum
AAAAAATGAAATTTTGAAGTTGAAAATATTTTTTAAAAACAAACTTAAAACTTTTTTTTTGGGGGAGGGGGGCTGGGGTGGGGTGGGTGGGGGGCTGGGTAGGAGGTGCGTGATGGGGGAGGGTCAAGGTAGGGTGAAAAAATGAATTTTTGAAATTGAAAATATTTTTTAAAAACAAACTTAGATTATTTTTTTTGGGATAGGTGTGGCGAGTAGGGGATGGGTTGGGGGGGATCGAGTGTAGAGATGAAAAAATAAAATTTTGAAGTTGAAAAACTAAAAGAAGAATACGTGCTCCTAGTTGGTCCTTTTCTGCGCAAAAGATAAAGGGTAGACTGATACATATAATAGAACACATAGATACAGTATGATATGCTCTTTTTTTACTTAAGGCATAAAGTATGACTGTGACACTTTTTGGCACTAAGAACTTGACTTGGGCCTGACAACGTAATCAGAGAGCAAAATACGGAAAAGATTCTAGAAAAAAGAGCAAATGTAGGATGACTTGACAGACTAACTGAAACTAAGAGCCTATTTGGATTGGTTTAAAAAAAAATAGTGTTTAAGTCAACAAAATAAAAAGTCAAGCTTAAATGACTTTTAAGTCAAAAAATAAAAAGTAGGAGAGAGTTACTTTTGGTTTTTAACTTTTTTAAAGTCATTTTTACCTTATTTTAAGTTATTTTTAACCTTATCAAATACTTCCAAAAACTAAAAATGACTTGAAAGTAGGTTTGACCAACTTTTAAATCAATCCAAACAGGCTCTAACTTGACTCATATAAAACTGATTCAAAGATCATGTTGTAGATTTATCAGCACATGTACCACCATAAAAGATGCAGATCCACGCATTGAAACGTAAGTGCCTGCACAGAACAACCATTGATACACCAGCACATACCAACAAGGACCAACGATTTGGATCTCGCATGATAAATGGGAAAAGTTCTGAAGGCTCCATTGTTTCTGAAAGCAAGAAATGATCAGCTGCTTCCTCAAAGCGTAGGTCAAATAGTAAGAGGAATCCCACTTGAGCATGGACAAAAGAGAGTGTCTCCCTCGTCATTTCACCTTCATTTTGAAGTTCTTCAACCAGTGATATTGCTTCCCTAAAGTTTTTCTTTCGCAATAGGTCTTTTATTTGTTCTTCCGAAGGCACCTTCCGATAACACATAACCTGCCATCAAAACACAATAAGCAATAAATCTAAAAACTGTAATCAGGAGGTTTTATTATGTTCCTTGTAGTTCCCAAACAATCTTTGTGATTCTAACTGAAGTGGTGGCAAATGGGGCGGTCGGGATGGGTTCAGGCAGGTTGAGTAAAAATGGTGATAACCCAATCCACCCATATTAAAGAGGGTCAAAAACAATTTGGGTTATAAACAGGTTTGAGTGTTTGACCTATTTTATATTGGGTTTATAAAAACTTTATTTGTCCAATATTATACATTACTAAATATGAAATTTAACCATTACTCTTGTTAATAGAGAAACTTTGATAATAAACTTATTACAAAAGTTGCACATTTGAAAATTTATATATATCCAATGAAGGTACATCAGTGTAATGTGATATTAACTATCCTTCAAGACTTAACAAAAATAGTAGGCAATTCCAAAATCATCAGTATAACAAGCTAACAAATGCACAAAGTGTGATTACTTCATTCTTCTATCACGTCAGCATACACAAATAGCATGATTTGTGCAAAATAACTTAAATTTTGACTTAAGTTTCTTGCAATGACATAGATGACAATAGGCTAAAGAATTGTTTGATCATAAAGAGAATCTTCTATAATTTCGCACTTGAGGGGTTATTTCTTGGTTCTTTTTTTAAAAAAAAAGCAATTTTACCACTGGACAGTGTCTAGCAGCCTTCTATTAAACATGAAAAAAATATCAATAGAGATAAGTACAAAGCACTGGGGGTTAGACCTTACCTTACTAATCCTAATGAAATACCTAACTTCTGCTACCTAACAAGCATGGAGAAAATAAGAGCTAGAGAGAACTAAGTATTTTCTGATCACCACATAGTTTGTAATACACTCCATGATGATATTACAAATGAGGATGCTTCAATAATGTAAAAATATGTCAATCAAGAAGAAAGTTGAATTATCAACCTCAAACTTTCTATTACAAAAGCATGAATTAAAAAAGATTGATTGCCTATCAAAAGTAACTTGGAAGTATTTTTCTCGTCTTCTTCTTCAAACCTATCCAACAACACTTGGTAATTCATACCTTCTTTACGGATTTATTGGATCTTGTTGAACCTATTGATACTGTCAAATGGTTCTGTTTTGCCTGTCACATCGGTAGGTGCCTTGGAACAAACTGCTCAGTCATTTTATTGTCTCAATTATGTTGCCTTCCGTGTGTCTTCTTTTTGCTTTTGTTGCTTCCACTTCTTTGTTGCCTAGATGATATATCCCCTTCCCTAGCCACTCTTTCAAAGCATTTGTCCAACATATTGTCTTCCTCATCTTCGTCAAGAGAATCCTCGCCCAAATCAATAGTATTTGACACTAAAGCCCTTGACTCATTCTTCTTTGCAATCACACATTTAGGCACAAATATGGGAGCTTCTAGACTTAATTTGTTATTCAAAGCAAGTGGTGAGACCTGCTTTTCTTGGATCAAATTGTTGTCATTCTCTGCTAACTTTACTTGTTTTCCCGTAGTCTTCAATAAAGCATCAAAGCTATTCAAACATAATTGGTCTCTTGAGGCATTACTAATATCTTGCCTCTTCTGAGAATTCCCAGTCACGCCCTTTTCACAACATGGAGAATTATTTTGACTAGTCGGGGAAAGGGTCCGACTACTAGTTGAATTTTTGTGTGCAACCAGTGTCCAATTTTTAGTTGCATTGTCGTTTTCAACTTGCAAAACATGCTGCCCAGAATTTTCAGCATCTTCAACATCAAATGTATCCATTAGTTTTTGTCCTAAATCCATTAATTTTTTCCCTAAACCAACTCGCGGTGCATCAACCCCAACTCTTGGTGTTCCCCTGCGTTTTTAGTTGCATTAGACATCAAATTAAGCCCAAATTCTTTTGATTGCACCTCATTAGTAGCAGCCTGTTGGTTGCACCTTTGTTTTCGATAGTTGTTTGAACACCATATTACTTGTATCAACATCCATTGAGTCTGCACGATTTTGCTTAGAAGTGGCAGCAACCAATTGTTGATCTAACAAAGTAGCTTTACTTTGATGGACATATACAATCTTTCTTTTTTCATTTAGCATTTCTCTCGCATCACTTTGATACTTTTCACTATCGATAGTACCTTTAAAGCAACTTCAATGGTATCATATATTTGTTTGTTATTTTTATTTCTTTTCGAGATCAAACGGCAACTATCTTCATCATGACCTTGGTGCTTATAATAATTGCAATACAAAGGTAGATTATCATATACAATCTCCTGAGTAACCTCGATCAACTTACCAGATTTTCCATCCACAAACTGCAACCTTATACGATTTGGAAGCTTTTCCATTAGATCAAGTATAACCTTGACCCTAGCAATGCCAGGTCTTGACTTGATTTGAGTAGCTTTATCTATAGCTATTGGTTTCCCAATTGCCGATGCTATAGACAGCAGAGACTTCTTTGCAAACAAATCAAGAGATAAGTTCGGTAAAGAAATCCAAACCACAACCAACGTCATTTCCTCCTTAGGATTATATCCAATGGACCATGGAAAAACCCTACATTGGTGCTCCTATCCATTGTAGAGAAGATAATTAACTGAGCGAGATAAAGCTCATACATAATCTTCATATTGATCAAACCTCAACAAAATTTGTCTTGGAGCAAGTAAGCCAATTAAACAATTGTCCTTGGTACCAAGATGTTTCGGTAAAATTCACCTTAATACCTTCAAATCTAGCGCACCATGGGATAATTTAAACACCATTGCTTGATGCAATCCCTCTTTGATCATAAGTTTTGCATTTCCTCCGTTGAAAACGTGATAGTAGGTTCTCCATGAATTAATTCAATTGATTTTACGATTGTTTTTGAGTTAATTAGGACAAATTGTTTAGGATTTTGAGTAATGGAATTGAAAAGGGTGGCGTATGTGGTGGTTTGGGGTAGTGGGGGGGGGGTGGATAGCCTCGAAAGGAGGTCGTTCATAACTTGGTTATTTTTTGATAATAGTACAACACTTGTAACCATTCACACTCCTCTTCATTCACCTTGGACAGCTTGGGTTGTAACATCCCGCATCTAGAAATAATTAGAATGTAGTTTAAATCTGGAAATTTTCGTTTTTGGAAAGTTCAAGGGAAATCTGGAAAATTGTAAGCAAGAAAAGTTGAGTTTTTGTCATTTTCAAATGATCATAACTCCTAGCTCAGGATGAGTTAGGAGTATTTATAGATATGGTTGGAAAGCTCTTGGAACTATCTTTCCAACGCTGCCAAGTTTGCGCGATTCCGAGTTCGTATGAGTGAGATATGCACTTTGGAAATTGGGCAGTTGGATTAAGGAAATGTCCAATCCGGATTTTAAAGGGTAGTTTGGTCTTTTCCTTACCCTTTTATTTTAATTCGTTTCTGGAAATTAATAAGGGGTCTAAACTGAATTAGATCAGTTTAGACATTTACCAAATAGAGCTAGGGTTTTGGAGGAGGAACGCAAGAAAAGAGAAAAGGAGGAAAAAGCTAAATTCTTCATCGTCGTAAGGAATTGCTTGCGAATTTCGCCGAGGATTCAATCCATTAAGGTATGTAAGCTTCCATAGTGTTGGGTTCTTTCACCCACACGCCAATCATGATTTATTCAGCGTAATTTCGTTCTTGAAATTTAAAGATTAGGGTTCTTGATGAGTTCTTGATAAGTGTTCTTGAAGTTTCATTAAGTTTTGAAGTAAGATTCTGCTTAGGTCAACTTTAAACGACCATATCTCTTAGAATATTAAGAGTTACGTGAGCCATAACCTATCCAATTAAAGGTAATTGAATCTACTTTCCAACCCTACCAGTTTCACGTCAATCCAATAGCTGAGTAAAAAGTTATGACTATTTTAGTAACCTATACAGTGCTGTTACGAATTAGCCGACGGGAACATATTGAAAACAATCGTTTTTGTCTTTTTACCTCCAAGAAAACCATCACGAATTTCTTGACTAATAAAAAGCTCAAAACAATCAGATTTTCATCTTCACTCATGAAAATCATAATTTTTGGCTATAGAGATTTTAAGAAACTAACTTGAGAATCTCAAGAAAGGTCTTCTTGATTGTTTACCTTCAAGCTAGGGTTTCAAGACTTCTAATCAAGTTCTTCTTCAAGATTCTTCAAGAACCTTGTTTTTTTTCAAGTATGTAAGGCTATCATGGTGTTGGACTAGTTCATACTCACGCCCTACATCTACGTTTAAATCGGTAAAAGAGGAATCTAGGATTTTTTTTCCCTAGATTTGAGTATTCTTGAAATAAGGTGATTTTGAGTTCTTGAGTTTGTGTTTCTTTTAAAAGTTCTTCCTAATTATCGAATTGCTATATTGTTATTGAGATACTCCATAAACATGAGATCATGAACCTTGAATCCATAAATTCAAAGTCAAGGAAAGTCAAGAGCCAAGTCTAGGAAGTTCTTAGAGTCTTTTCAAGAAGTCTTTTGCAAAATGCTTTTAACTTTGTTTTAAGACTTAAAGATCAAGTTGAGTAAAGAGTAAAGAGTAAAGATTTGAAGTTCATTTCTTCAAAAGAATATGGGGACTAAGTATTCCCAAAGAGATTTAAAATGTTTTCACATTTAAATAAGAGCGGAAACTGAGATTTCCAAAGAGTCTTCGGGCTAGTTTTCAGAAAAGAGTATTAGCTTTTTAAATGAAGCAAGTAGGGAAACTGAGATTTCCAAGATAGCCTTTGAGCTAAGTTTTGAGCACTAATCTCAAATCACAGAAGAAGTATGTTTTTAAAACATAAGAGCTAGTATATTTTGGGAGTAGTATTGAGCACCGAATTGGGGGCGGGCATGAGTTCAGATAACTCACGTCTCCATAAAACCATGTAGCCATCATGGGTAGAAATGGGTCATACTTTTTAGATGAACCCCTTTCGAAATAGACTAGTGGATCCATTAGGCAGTTCAGGTCCTATACCTTTGGCCAGGTATAGGATGCGCTGGCAGCGTGAGGTAGATCGCTGTATCATCACTATAGCTCTTAAGTGATGGTTGTCGGTTAGAGAAACTCCCACATAAGTTATTGTATTTTTATATACATTAGTTCATTGTATTTTTAAATACATTTCAGAGTTATTTGTATCTTGCATACACACAGAGTTGATATCATGTTTTTAAACAACTTTTCTTTATATTGCACTTGCTTTTGAACTGCTTTATATTGAAATGAGTTCTATCATGTTGAGTTGAGTTGAGCCAGGTAAGTTCTTCAGTTTCTCTCAGATTCTTTCAAGCCTATGTTATTTTAGCATTCCAACTTGCATACTCGTACATTCAAAGTACTGATGCCAGTTGGCCTGCATCGTATTATGATGCAGACACAGGTAACTAGGATCGGCATTCCGGCGCATCGTTGATCCAGTGAGCAGTCCAGAGTCTGTAGGTGAGCCTCCTTGCTTTCCGGAGGATCCCTTTCATTGCTTTCTAGTTTAGTTCATTAGGATGTTGTGGGGTCTGTCCCAACATCCATCTCAGTTGTTATTAGAGGCTTCATAGACAGTCAGATGTTAGTCCTTTGAGTTTTTTTTCAATATCATTTCTTATTGTTAAGACTTGAGTTGCTATTTTGGCCAAGTTGAATGTTGACTATTAAACATTCTAAGTTATTTCATTAGTTAGGTTGAGTAGTGTGCTATTAATCTTTATAAATATGCATATATTATTCCGCTGAGTTAGTAAGCCAGGCCAAGGGTTCGCTTGAGGCCAGCAATGGTCTTCGAGTGCCAGTCCCGCCCAGGGTGTAGGCTCGGGGTGTGACATGGGTAGTCAAAACATGGCCTCAAAGATTCAGTATTTGTACACAAATTTTCATAGTATCCTACTATGATTCTCTTTATTTCTTCAAATTGCATAATTTCTGCTCCTCCAAATTCCAATTAGTAACTTGTCCATGTTGTTGTGCCTTTTGTGAGTTTTTTTTTTTTTAAATTGTGTTGTGCTTCTTGTGAGTTGTTGTCATTGTTTGGAAAAATCTAGTGTTTTTGTTTACTTCCTTTAACCAAAACCAAAGTACTTAGGATTTTTGTCTTCAACTTGCCTCTTCATTCTTAGCAAGTTCCTCTAATTTCACCAGCACAGTTGCCCTGATCATCGTTTCATCTTCTTTAAGTTCTCTCTACTCCTACATTTGATTCAGTTCATCTAACTAATTCAATAAGCTAATTTTTGGTAGCGTAGTTCCCCAAAATTGTTTCTGCTCCACTCCTTGAGCTTGATTTTGAACATCTTTGATTTCTAGTCTAGCCTAAAATCAGAGCAGACTTGTATGTCAAACTCATCCTCCATTGTTTCTACTGGTTGTTTGTGTATAGGAATTGCCTCATGCACTAGAATTAGGTGTATGTTTAAATTTTTGAAAATAATTTATATATGTACCTAAGAACCCAAGATATGTTATGTCTAGAATATATCATAAATAATATTAAAGAGATATCAAGATTAAAACACTTAGCAAAAGAATATTATAATAAAATCTTTAAAATAGATTCCTCACCTACCAAAAATGTCATGAATTCCTCACCTACCACACTACCAAAAATATCATGAATCCCTCACCTACCAAACATAGTATATCATGAATTTATCACCTACCAATAAAATGAATTCCGCACCCAAAAATGGTATCAGAGCCATGGATGAAAGAAATATAACAAGAGACATACTAGTAGAAAGTTAAGAAAAATAAGAAAAAAATTAAACAAATTATATCCAGAATATAAACAACTCAATATCACAAAAATTGATAACGACAAATTAGATCAATTAATAGATAATATATCTAAAACATAATATAAATATATTAAATATTTAAAGATACAATTAATAACGAGAATAACGAATATAGACAAAAACTTATTGAAATAATTATAGCAAAAAAACAAGAATTGAGATATAGGCAAAATAGATTTAATAGTAATATATTTGCAGGAATTTGTAAAAAATCCATAGTAGCACAGAGAAAAACTATTTTATAGCTACAAATACAAATAGAAAACTTATAATATAAACTACAACACAATTTATAAATGAATAAAGAAGAATACGCAATAGATGAAAAAAGATATGAAAACTATGACAGATTAAAAAAAAAGATAATATTTTCTAATCTAGGAAGAAGATATAAGAAAATCGGTGACAATCTAAGTTTAATGTTAGAAAAAGAAACGGTAAAACTAGAAGATAGTTTAACTGCAATGATAGGAATAACAAAAGAAAATGAAGAAATAGATAGAAAAACGGAAATTGAAAAAATAAAACAGCAAGCAAAAAAGGAAGTACAACAATTAGAAGAGTAAAAAATACTAAAATAATAGAACTAGAAAAAGATCTGACAATATTGAAAGAAATGTATGAGACTAAACAAAAGAAAAAGAACAAAAAACAAAATTAGCAAATGAAATAAATAAATTTAAAGAAAAATGCAATTAGAAGAACTAGAAGAAAAAGAAGAAAATAACCAAGATAATCTATCTGAAATAATAATTGATGAAATATATGACAATAATCTAGATGAACAACATTCAGAAACAAGCGAAACATATACGGAACTCTTATCAAACATAGATAATACAAAGAATTTAGAAATAAATACAGGAGACGTAGACATGGATGAAAAACCTAGTACATCAGGAATAAAAAATCCAAAAAATTCAAAATATTATAATACAAACTATGAACAATATGATAGAGAAAAAACTATATGGGATAAAAGATTGAATAAAAATGGACATTTAAACCAATAACTGAACAACATAATTTTTTAGATTTAGACTGTGTAGCAGATACAAATAAAACAATCCAATTATGGGTGAGATATATATCAAAACAATTAATAGATAACAAAATAGAAATGACAGAAACACCAGGATATATAGAAAGAACACTTATAGGAACAGTAAAATTATGGCTACAAAATTTATCAGAGGAAAGTTTGAAAACTTTAAGAAGTAATTAAAAATTTAATGGTGAATTAGCTACTACAACTATGGAAATATTATATAAATACGAAGTAGCTATAAGAAATGAATTTAGTAGTATGACAACAGAAGTAGAAGAACAAAATAGAGAAAAAATCATAAACCGGAATCTAATGACAAAATTAACAATATGTAATATGTGTTATATAGATGAATATACATGTGCATTTAGAGAATACTATTATAAAGGAACATATAGCACAGAAGAAAGTAAAGAAATAAGAAAATTATATTTTACAAAATTACCAGAACATTTTAATTCAAAAGTAATAAAAAATTGGAATGAAACAGGATTAACAGATACCTTAGGAGCTAAAATGAAATTCTTACAACGATGGTTTATGGAACTATGTGAAAAACATAAAGAAGAAATAAAAATGAAAAAGATATTAGTAAAAAACCTAGCATGTTGCAAAAATAAAACAGCACCCCAATTTGGTTGTACTGATAGGTATTATAAAAATAAAAAAATAAACTATAAAAAATACAGATCAAAATATAAGTATAAGAGACCAAGGAGAAACTACTACGTAAAAAACTACAAAACCAAAAGACCATATAGACCTAAGAGAAAACTAACGGAATGTACTTGTTATAATTGTGGAAAATTAGGACACATAGCTAAAGATTGCAAATCACCTAAAAATTCAAAGAAAAAACAAATATCAGAAATACTAGTAGACAATGAAAAATATATACCAATAGAGTATATAGATTATGAATTAGAAAGTGATGATAGTATATATGAATTATCAGAAAATGAAACAAACGAAATGGAAAATAATTCAGTAATAGAATCAGCTAATGACTACTATATAAATGACTGAACAGATATACAAATAATAACTAAAGAAAAATATCAAGATGAAGAATCGGCAGAACAAAAAATAATATTTGATAATAATATATTTGAACAAATAAAAGGAAAAGAATTAGACCTAAGCGTAGAAAAAATATTTGAAATACCAACAATAAGAAATTGGTTTAAACGACAAAAAGAATAATATTATGTAATAAGTCAAAGATAACATATCATAGATTGCAAATACATCAAAGAAAATGCTAAAATACCAATAATAAACAAACGAATAATAAATAAAGAAATACAAGATATTAAGGCTAAAAATCCAATTAAATATGTACATTTAGGAGGAACAGAAATATTAATAAAAACATGTTTTAGGGAATGAATAGATACACCCATAGAAACATACTTAGCGGATGATAGAATTATACAATCCATAGAAAAAAGTATAATAAGTGCAGTAAAATGTTACCTCATATACCAAAAATTTAAATTCATAATAAGTGCTAACTATTCGGTAGCAATAAATGACAGGAATATAAATAAATCACTAGTATTATATTGGAACTAGCCCCAGGAAGTAAAATATTTACAGTCAGATGTAAAAACTTGTATGTTTTAACAACAACACATAAAATAACAACAAAAAATAAAAATAGAAAATCCTTTTGAAAGAATAGTTACAGTCATAGATAATAATAATTATACCTATAATGAGATTGATATAGAAGAAGATTTAGAAATAGTAAAAGAAAGATTAAGTACATGAAAAAGAATAAACTATGAAATACCCCAAATATCATCAAAAATGAGTAGCTCAAGAAGAATAGATAAAACTCCACAAAAATCAATAGAAGAAGAAATATAACCATATCATTACTACATAACGGGAGTAATGGAACAACGAAAATACTTAATATTAATAAATACAAGACAAGAAGAAAACTATATTACAAGAGAATTAGTAACAAAAGATGAAATAATAACCACTGAACAATTATGCCCTGAACTACCAAAGACATTAATATATACTGAAGAAACTACAGAAAAGGAAATAATAATTGGAGGAGTACCAATAGTAATAAAGTTTAAAATATATCAAGGAGATAAAAATATCACTTTAGGAATAAAATGGTTAGAACAAATAAAACCATATAATCTAGAAGACAAACAGTTGACGATAAATTATGAAAATAAAAGAGTAATAATACAAAGAACTTCAGTATGATAAAAATATGAAAATATATATACTTGCAAAGATAATAATAGAGGGATATTACAACATATATTATACACTAATGATAGATACAGGAGCAGAAACTAATATATGTAAATACAATTGTTTACCAGAAGATAAATGGGAAAAATTAAAAACACCGATAGTAGTAACATGATTTAATAATGAAGGAAGCATGATCACATATAAGGCAAAAAATATAAAAATACAAATATGGGATAAGATATTAACTATAGAAGAAATGTATAACTTTGAACTTACAACAAAAGATATGCTATATAAAGAAAAAATAGAATATCATTGTAGATATTATTTAGGAACATTTACTAATGCAGAAATAAGATGGGAAATAAATAGGAAAAAATTATACTCAGTTTATAAATGCTTACTATCATTTGAACCATATATTGTATATAATAAATTTATTATAAGGACAGATAGCACCCAAGTAAAATGGTGGCTAACAAGAAAAATACAGATTCAGTAACTACAAAAGAAATGAGAAGATTGGTATTAAATATATTAAATTTTACATTTACTATTGAAGTAATAAAAACTGACAACAATGTTATTGCAGATTACTTATCAAGACAAAACTACTCAAACTGAGAAAGAAAATACAATTGAAGAGATACTCAAAGCCATTACTACACTTTGTATCAAAGTGGACAGTATGGACAATGAGATACAAAAGCTAAAGACTAATGAAGATAATCTGAAGTCTAAAGTTAGTACAAGTCAGCAACATGACTATAAAAATGCGGAGCTAAGTCGATCAGAAGACTTTAAAAATCCAGAGCTAAGAGGTGATGTTGGGAAACACCTTAAAACCCATAATGTTTGTTTAAATAAAGCTACAGGTACAAGTAAACAAGTTAGTGAAAAACAACATAAGAATGCAAACTTAAACCAGCTATTTGAAAAACCATTTACCCCAAGAACGTCAAGAAACACATTGACTATGGAACCACAAACCTTTACATATGCAGATAGTCTACAGAACGAGAAAAAAAATGTATAACCATGTTACGAGAACCTATATTGAAAATATATACAAAATCCAAACTTATTTGAACCTTAACCCTAGATCCACTACAACCAAAGAACCAAATCAAGACTACCTAACCAAAAAATTACAAGGTTATAACAAGTTAATTGCATAACCAAAAACTAACGTCAATTTAGTAAGAACATGTTACAATTATAGACTATTAAATACCGTATATACATACGATGGAGAAGAGATAAGTGGAATACCAGAACTACACAAAGCATTCGTCACATATAAAAGAGTTACCAAAGGAAACTTATTTTATATAAAGTTTTATACAACACCAACGGAGATATTATTCGAAGAGATTAAACCTCTGATTCAAGTTATTAAGATCGGACTAACCAAAGACATGATTATACCTGATGATATTGGGCAACAGGAAGAAATACGAAAAATAGAGATACCAAGTTTTTATGCCAATAAAAGAATAATTGGTATATCAACTATTATACAAGAGTTAGCAAACAATTATTTAAAATAAGTCAGAAACCAAAAGGTCTCCCCTACTTTTTATTTTTTGACTTAAAAGTCATTTCAGTTTGACTTTTTATTTTTAACTTAAAAGCTACTTTTTTTAAGCGGGCTCTAAGGGCGGATTGGCTTTTGGCTTTTGGCTTTTATGACTTATAAGCCAAAAGTCATAAGTTAGGATTTCTAATATATGACTTTTGGCTTATTTTTGTTATTTTAGCTTTAAAATAAATATTTATAAGCACTTTTTAACTTTATTCAAACACTTCAAAACTGCTTAAAAGCTATTTTAGCTTAAAAACACATAAAATAAGTCAATTCAAACGAGCACTAACTTCCTTAGATGCAATTGCTTTAATTTGAGCATTTTTTATTTTGACAAAATATTCGGTCACTTTAAGATTTCCTCTTTCTGTATAATAGAAATTAGACATGTGGTTCTGTGTGCAATATGACTTTAATAATATTATTCATTTTGTCTTAATCTATTTATATTTTTATATATATAAAAGGAGAAGAAAAAATGACACATGTCAACCCCAAAATTTTTCAGTATTTTAAATAAATTTTAAATAATTAATAATTTAATAAATAAATATAGACACATGTCAATAATTAGAATTAAAACAACACATGTCAGCACAATAATTTTTTTAATTTTAAATAATCAATAATTAAATAAATAAATATAGACACATGTCAATAATCTACATTTAAAAAACATAAATAAAAAACAGTTTTTAAAATTTGTTTACGTAAAAAAACTGATGTTTTGATCTCCTTTTTTTAAAAATAATAATAATAATAATTTGAATGTGTTTGTTCCTAATTCAAAGCTAACTGCCTAATTTAAAAAAAAAATAGTGGGATCATTTTTAATTTTTTGTAAATGTTTATCAACTACTACCTACTAACTTCCCAATTCTATCTTAAATTAAAAACTGCTAGAATTTATTTTTTATAAACTAATTAAAAAATTCAAATTAATTTTATATTAATTAAAATTCTCAATTATTACATTTTAAAAAATCTATTTTCTATCTATATATAATAGGAGAAAAAAAATGCATACGTGTCAGCACCACAAAAAAACATATTTTTTAATAATTAAAATGAAATTAGAATAATTAAATATAAATAATTTTAAAACAATTTAAATATTAATCCCATGTAAATGGAAAGCTGTTTTATTTTTATTTTTTTAAAAAATAATTTAAAACTTTTATACGGTAAAGCATAGGAAAATTTGAAAGTAAAATAAAATTGCAAAATAGATGAAAAACACGGACAATTTTTTTTAAAAAATTTAACCCACGTTGAAGAAAAAAAAAGAATACAACATGGCAAAGTGGTTACTTTTTTATTTGAATTTAAAAGCGGTTCCTAAAACTGCTCAACTGCTCATGTACACTTTATCTTTAAATATTTATAAATAATTTATAAATAATTAGATTCAATTACAAGGATTATTTTACTATTTATTGCAAAATTGCAATGGTAAGGCAGGATAAAGAAGTCACCAACATTCTTGCGTAGAGTAAGCAATGTTTTGAGCATGCATATGTGTTGTTCCACTCTTATGAAGAGATCGATTTTGATGAGTATGATTTAATTTAATTAGTTACGGTATGACTCAATTACAGTAAAAAATTTTGTCAAGTTTTTATTAGATTATACATACATTGCATGGATATTTAAGGCTTTTCTATATGCAACATACATGGAAGATGTGTTGAGAATAAAGACTTGCTTGAATCATAATTGACTAGATTGCAGAAAGATTAACACAATAATGATAAAGCACATAACTTTAACTATATTTTTCATAGTTAAATTTTATCATGTTCATCATTATCATGACACAATCATTTTCAAAATATAATAAATTGTGTTGTTCAGGGTTAAACTTTTTAAAATATTTTTTACGGTATATAGTAGATGTTCTAAATCAAGGTTGAATTATTTTACAAAGAAAAGTAAATTAACAATTATGATTTTTACTATAATGTATCTAATATGATTTTTTTTTCTTCTTCTTTTTACTTATTCATCTTTTAAGTCTCTTTTAAAATCTCATATGAAGATAATAAAACACATTAATGGAGGAGAGATTCATAAATATATTGAATCTGTAATATTAAAAAGAAAAAATCGAAATAAACTGCTTACTTTCTCTCTCAAATATAATTCAATTTGTACTTTGATATGTATGTTTATTTGTAGCATCTTATTATCTATTTTTTTCTCGAAAGTATTTGAATGTATATTTAATTTGATTATCTCCATTTTAATTTTAATTTATGATATATTTTGTATAACGGAAAATTAGATCAGAAATAAATATATACATAAAATGAATTAAGATGCTAAATCTACAAGTTTGTTGCATTTGTGATGCTCTTGCTGTATCTCAAAAAATTGATATTTATATATTGCAAATTTTACTCTACTCTTTAATTAAAAAAAATAACTATGTAAGTACTTCTAAAGAGTATAATTTTTATTTTGACCATCCGTTTTTGTTTTTAAATTCAATAAATCATGTTGTTTGATACCCATTGTTGTAGTAGTAGAGTGTCTATATATATATATATATATATATACACCCTTCTTATTCATTTTAGACCAAGATGGAGAACTCCTCTGTTCTTTTGGATGATCTTCTGTTTGTAATGGTTGGGTCTGATTGATTTTGAAATGTAAAATTGTGATTCTTTCTTGTAAAAGGTAGATGTGTTGCGTCATTTTTTTCTTTTTCTTTTTCGAGTCTCTCAATGGTCTAGTTTTGTCTTTTGAAGTCGTCTGTCATTGTAGAGCAGTGGTCGCAAAATATTATTTTGTATGTGTCTCTCTTAGGGGTGGGCGTTCGGTTCTTCGATATTCGGTTTTAGAAAAGTGTGCACCATATTTCAAATCAAACTAGATCGGTTCGGTTTAGTTCGGTGTTTTTAAATCGGTTTTTCGGTGTGAACAAAAATAAAGAGAGAATATAATAAAGTAACAATTGTTATTCACTTCACACTTCCAACTTCAAAGTAACAACTAACCGTCTAACAATAAAAGGTAAGAACATCAATTTGTTGTTCACACTTCAAAGTAACAACATAAAATGATAAAATCATAAAGTAGAAAGTAAAAACACCAAGTTGCTGTTCAAACTTGAATTAAATTGAGTTTTGTTTAGTTTAGACTTTAGGTCTTTAGGATTTACTATTTTGTTATTTAGATTTTGCTATTTAAGTTTAGGATAAAAATTGAACTGGGCCAAGTAAAGTTAAAAGTTAAGTAATATAATAAATACTTTTAAATTTATTTAATAAAACTTCGGTTCTTTGGTGCACCGTAGTTTTGGGACCCTTACACCGAACTCCGAACCGAAGAACCGAAGTTCTGAAAAAACCCGACACCGAACCGAAACACCGAAGAACCAAATTTTTTCGGTTCGATTCGGTTTTTCTGATATTTATGCCCACCCCTGGTCTCTCTGGATATTATATTGTGGTCTGTAATAGTGTTTAAGTGATGATTATCGCTATGTAAGATGTGGTCTCCTTCTGTAAAGTTACACTTGCTTACTGAACCATGCTTTAGCCTTCTATATTTCTTTTCAGAAAATATTTCAGAATAGCCAAAAGAAAGCCTCGACCTTACGAAAGACAAATAATAATTGACCATGAATATCACTGGTATCTTTTAAAGATAAAATAAATTATTCAAGTATATACGACTTTCTAATAGAACAAAGACAACTATATTTAGAACAACGACAGTTATATCCAAGCTTATCTCTAGAAATAAATTCAATAAATCAACAAAATTAGACAAATAGATTTACAATTACCAAGAATAGGGTCTAGAATTGACCATTACCTCCAACAAATCCGACAAGAACAATATGATAGAAAAGGAAAAACTTGGTATCTTGCTTAAAAATACTACAATAGGAAGTACAAAGAATTTAGACTATTTAGACTTTGAAATATTTTCTGAAAAAGAAATATAGAAGGCTAAAGCATGGTTCAGTAATCAAGTGTAACTTTACAGATGGAGACCACATCTTACATAGCGATAATTATCACTTAAACACTATTACAGACCTAATAATAAATCTATCAAAGCACACTCAGTTAAAAGACGATAGAATACTAAAGTCGATAGAAACTTTAGAAAGACTGCAAACCAACATAAAAAATTATTAGGAAAAATAGAAATCAATTTCGACTTCTTAAAAACACAACAATTAGATATAAATACAAAACTACAAGGTGTTATAGCAAATAATAATAACATAAATAACAATAGTATAATAAAAGAAATAAATAAAAGACTAGAACATCTCCACGAAGAATCTAAAGAAATAAAGGAAAAGTTAAACCAACTTAAAACTTAACCCTTTCATGAACGATCCTTTTTACCAAGAAGTTTTAAAAAGGACAGCATAATTTCAAGTCAATCCCAAAGGTTTATCAGAATATACACCACCAGGAAAAACAGACCTAATAGGAGTGAAATAGAATAATATAATAAGCTTCACCACCAGGAAAAACAGACCTAATAGGAGTGAAATAGAATAATATAATAAGCTTCACTGTTAGAGTTAAACAGAAAACTAGAAGATAAGATCGTAGAAATTAATAAAAAATTAGATATTTTATTAGAGAATAAAATCCCCCAAAAAAATAAAACAGGATAAAAGTATATAGGACCTGATAGAACAACTAAAGAAAACAGATATAACGCCCCAAAAGGATAGACCTAAAGTGACAAAAAAGGACACGGCATGGACCTTTTTTCAAACAGGAATAGAGCAAATGCCCAACTTATAGAAGATTTCCGAAAAACCCTGATAAATGTAGTCGAATATATGTCAGATAACGAAAGTATATATTCAGTAATAAGCATAAATTCCATATAAGGAGAAAGACAACATCTTATCAATGCACCGAATGCATCCTTCTAAGTAACAGTTCATGCATTTTGCTTTTCTATCTTTACTTGGATATCATGTGCAATTAAAACATCACTGGCTGTCTAAACCTTTTCCCTTGGAAAATTCGTGGTCACATTGTATATTGACAAAGGTTTGGTCATTTATGTTATTTAAATATAGCTTCTCTAATACTATTTCGTTTATGAAACTTCTTGGTAAAAAGGATTGTTCATGAAAGGGTTAAGTCGAAATGTCCTTCTGGACATGTAAAAGCAGTCCATTTTATACTATCTTCATGCATTTTTATTCTATTTATTAGCTTTGTTTTATCTGGTTGCTTATATACGTCCATTCAGGTATCTGTTCTAATCATATGTTTGAGTTTTTGCACTAACTTTATATCTTCCGTGTTGAATGTCTTTTGTCCATTAGTTCCTGTTTTTGAATAGAGGGGTCCTGCTATTTTCCTAAGCCTTTTATAAAATTCCTTGCATAATTTAAAATCCTTAGAAAATTTTGTAAATCTTTAGTTTTGTCTAATTTGTCAGTTTCTAATGGGAGGGATAAGTCTGGTATGGTTCTAACCATATGTTTGAGTTTTTTTACTAACTTTAAAGCTTCCGTGTTGAATGTCTTTTGTCCATTAGTTCCTGGTTTTAAATAGAGGGGTCCTGCTATTTTGCCTAAGTCTTTTATAAAATTCCTTACATAATTTAAAATCCCTAGAAATTTTTGTAAATCTTTAGTCTTGTCTAATTTGTTTGGCATGTCTAGGACCTTCTTTGCTATGTGCGGTTGTAATTTTAAGTACAACATTACTAGCCATTCGAAATGTCCTTCTGGACATGTAAAAACAGTCCATTCTATACTATCTTCATGCATATTTACTTGCCAATATCCAGACTTACAATCGAACTTACTAAAAATCTTTCTTCCTTGTATTCTATTTATTAGCTCTGTTTTATCTGGTAGCTTATATCCGTCCATTTGGGTGTTATCATTGAGTCTTTTGTAATTTATAACCATTCTTGCTTTTCCCCTTACTATTTCACTATGATTTCTTACCATGAATGTTGCTGATCTATGCTTTGATGTTGATCTTCTGATCACTCCTAACTTTAGTAACTCTCTTATTTGATCTTTGAATTCCTGTAGGTCTTCATTTGTTGATTCTATAGAGGATGTTTTAACCGTGTATTCTGGGTTAATTATGTCTAGTCTGCAGGTTATGTGATTGGCGTCCCAGTGCTTCAAGGGTCTTTCTCCAATTATTTCTAGTTTATCTAGAATTAGAATTACTTCTTCTAGATCCTTTTGATTTCATATTACTCCTATGTGTTGTAACCCCTTTTTAAAGTTGTAAAGCTTTGTATTTATTTCTATTAAGGTGTAATTTTTTTCTACATCTTCTATATCTGAAACGCCAAGTTCTAATAGTTCAATTTCTTAATTTTCATATGTAAGAAGTATCTTGGTACAAGTGCACTCTTTTCCTTTGTCGCATTTCTTTTGGAATAAGCTCCCTGGAACCCTAGGAAGAGAAATAGAAGAAATATGCAATAAAAGAGACGGAGTAATGCAAAATTCAACTGCGAATTGGTCCATAGGACATAAAGTACAACATGTAATGGAGATACTACAAGAAAAATGTACAAACATACAAATAAAAAAATAGTTGAAACAAAGCGAGACTGATTTCTATAAAAATATATATATAACGCATAGTGTCAGCAATTAACGGATTTGACAAGTCTTTACCCACTACTGTTTGAATGGGACTAGCTGTACCTTTAGCTGGTACAGTAGCTTCTTCTACATTCTTTGGGGAATGTATACCCTTCTTATCCATTTTAGGCCGAGATGGAGAACTCTTCTATTCTTTTGGATGATCTTCTGTTTGTAATGGTTTGGTCTGATTGATTTCGAAATGTAAAATTTTGATTCTTTCTTGTAAAAGGTAGATGTGTTGCGTCATTTTTTCTTCTTTTTTTTCGAGCCTCTCAATGGTCTGGTTTTTTCTTTTGAAGCCATCTGTCATTGTAGAGCAGTGGTCGCAAAATATTATTTTTTCTGTGTCTCTCTTGATATTATATTGTGGGAAAGGATAAGTTATTTGTCTTAAGGCTGGACTTAGAAAATAATTTGGTCCAAGAGTTCCCCTTGCGTAATCTAGAGCTTCGTTTAGGTCATTGAATCCCTTGAAAAGGGGAGTGGGGAAGTCTTTATTGAGTCTATTACTTCTGTCCATGTCTGGAAAATTCCGGCCCATCTTTCTTGGACTACTACATAAAACTTGAATTTTTTGTCTTCATTTTTTTCTATAAAATAATGGCTTAGCGAATTCATTACTGAAATGAAGTAACTATTGTCTCGTGGCACTTTGTTATATGCTATCCATAAATTGTCTATCAAACATCTCTGTGGTCTATCTATCTTTGATTCTGGCTTTATTCAGAAATTTAAGTTAGATGGGGGGGTAAAATATTAAATTTTGTCTTCCGAAATGCAGTCTCTCAATGCTTGGGGTGTTCAATCTTGCTTCATTTAATTTTGTCTGGGGTTTGAACAAGGTATTCTTTAGTAAAGTCTGGAGATATAATTCTTTGTTTATTCTATCTGTAGTGCTGCTTGAGCTGGACGCCCTGGCTTTGTCTTTCCCTGTACTAATGCTGAAAATAAATAATTAGTCTTCATGAGTCTACTAAGCTGATCTGCTAATGAATTCCCTTTGATATGTTCCAGGGATATATTATATATTGACGTGGCATCTAATAAATTTAACTATCTTCTTTTACTACTACCTTTTGCATCTATCTTTTGATGAATTTTACAATAGCTTCGCAATCAATTCTTACAAAAATTTCCTTTTTAATGATAATATATAGTTTAAAACTATTTAGGCCGTATATTACTGCTAATACTTCTATGTCTATACTACTCATGTTTCCCTTTTCTTTATATTTTCTGCTTTGGTAGGTGCAGATTCTTTCATCTTTTTTGTCTCCGTACTTATTTTTCCTTGTTTTAAGTACTGCTCCCCACCCTCTAGACTTCCGTCCATTTCGACTATTGGATATTCAGTTTCTAAAGGAGGGATAAGTCTGGTATGGTTCTAACCATATGTTTGAGTTTTTGCACTAACTTTATATCTTCCGTGTTGAATGTCTTTTGTCCATTAGTTCCTGTTTTTGAATAGATGGGTCCTGATAATTTTCCTAAGTTTTTTATAAAATTCCTTGCATAATTTAAAATCTCTAGAATTTTTTGTAAATCTTTAGTCTTGTCTAATTTGTCTGGCATGTTTAGGACCTTCTTTGCTATGTGCAGTTCTATTTTAATTTTTCCGTCTCCAATTTCTACTCTCAGAAAATTTATGAGATATTTACATAAATTCATTTTTTCCTTACTAATTATGATACAGTTGTTTACAAATATCTTATAGACTGTTTGTAAGTGACCTAGATGTTCTTTAGTATTGTTACTAAATACTAAAATATCGTCTATGTATACAAGAATAAAGGTTTTATAATCTCTAAAAATATCATCCATTTTCCTTTGAAAGATTGGGGGGGGGGGGGGCTATTTTCAGTCCGAAAAGCATTACTAGCCATTCGAAATGCCCTTCTGGACATGTAAAAGCAGTCAATTCTATACTATCTTCATGCAGTTTTACTTGCCAGTATCCGGACTTACAATCGAACTTACTAAAAATCTTTCTTTCTTTTATTCTATTTATTAGCTCTGTTTTATCTGGTAGCTTATATCCGTCCATTCGGGTAATTTATAACCATTCTTGTTTTTCCCTTTACTATTTCACTATGATTTCTTACTATGAACGTTGTTGATCTATGCTTTGATGTTGATCTTCTGATTACTCCTAATTTCTTAAGTAACTGCAAAGTCACTCGGGGACTCCCGAAAGGGATACCTCTCTTCGACCACTATCAATGTAAGTAGTTATGTGTTTTCTAGATTTTAGTAGTTTCTCCCAGTTTATGTACATTGATACTATGTACTGTTATATATATATATATATATATATATATATATATAGTACTGTTGTTATGATTACATAATAATATGATGTTCATACATGTACTGTTTACACTTATATACTATTTACACTCATATAATGGGCCATTACTTACTCTTAGTAAATGGTTAGTTCCCTACCCTCTTAGTAACAACGATGGATTAACCTGTAAATACCTAAGGAAGTTGAAAGTTCGCCATGGTCAGAGAACCGAAGGATTGTGTATCCTGGGGTTTGGTTAAAGAAGAAGTTGCTAAGAACATAGACTAAGGAAAAGAGATGAACAGAGTAAAAAAAAGCAATTTTGGGAGAAATTACGTAGATTTAGTAATAACAAACTACTATACTAGATAAGGAAACCGGATGAGGGAGTACTGAGTAGGATATTACAACATAATTCACAAATGCATCATTTTCAACCTCACCAAATTCATTATTAAACAACCTTTATTTAACAACCCCCCCCCCCCCCTTTATATACCTTTGTTTACATTATTTAAACAACCTAATATTTTAAATATATGCCAATAAGAATAGCCAAAAGAAAGCCTCGACCTTATGAAAGACAGATAATAATTGACCAAGAATATCATTGGTATCTTTTAAAGATAAAATAAAATTATTCAAGTATATACGACTTTCTAATAGAACAAAGACAACTATATTTAGAACAACGACAGTTATATCCAAGCTTATATGTAGAAATAAATTCAATAAATCTATAAATTAGACAAATAAAATTACAATTACCAAGAATAGGGTCGTCTAGTCTGCAGGTTATGTGATTAGCGTCCCAGTGCTTCAAGGGTCTTTCTCCAATTATTTCTAGTTTAGCTAGAATTATAATTACTTCTTCTAGATCCTTTTGATTTTTTATTAATCCTATGTGTTGTAACCCCTTTTTAAAGTTGTAAAGCTCTGTATTTTTTTCTATTAAGGTGTAATTTTTTTTCTACATCTTCTGTATCTGAAACACTAAGTTATAATAGTTCAATCTCTTCCTTTTCATCTGTAATATGTATCTTGGTACAAGTGCATTCTTCTCCTTTGTCGCATTTTTTTTGGAGTATTTGGGCTAAATTCACTAGTTTCTATAAAATATCTAGATTTTGTTGGAATGGATTCGGTTGTTATTGTGGTTTGGGTAGTGTTTTTTGAGAATATTATTCCATCTCTGGTAAGAAGATAACTTCCATTATTATGTAGTAAGAAATCTAACCCTAAAACAAAGTCTTCCCTAATATTTAGATCTCTTACCCAGATATTTTCTAACTTATAGGTAGGTTTATAGAAGTCTGCACAACTGTTTAAAAAACTTATATTTGCATTACTAACGTAATGCTCATATATATTAGGGGATCTGTCCATTTGCATGGCGCTTTGTGGCTCTGGGAAATCCTTTATTACTTCTGGGGGAAAATGCATCTATTTATTATACTCTTCGTACATCCGGAATCTACTAGAGCGAGGGTTTCTATCTCATAGTCTTGAATTTTTATTCTAGTCAAGATTTTTATGGTATTAATTTTTTTGTCTTCATTACAAATTAATCCTTCAAATGACGTAGCCTCTTCCTTTGTGTTTAAGAGTTCTATTTCTAGTTCGGGCGGTTTATTGTTGATTTGGCTGGTTTCTTCTATTTCTACGCCTTTCCTTTTTTCTAGTTTACTCATTCTTTCTTCTAAATTATCTATCCTACCTTCTAATGCTTTTAGCGATTTTTCTTTTGTGATAACCTGCTCGTCTTTGACTTTAATATTAAACATCTTATCAATGCACCAAATGCATCCTTCTAAGTAGCAGTTCATGCATTTTCTCTTCTATCTTTACTTGGATATCCTGGGCAATTAAAACGTCGTTGGCTTTCTAAACCTTTTCCGTTGGAAAATTCGTGGTCACATTGTATATTGACAAAGGTGTGGTCATTTAGGTTATTTAAATCTAGCTTCTCTAATCCTATTTCGTTTATTAATGTTTCTCCTTCAGAGTCCGATGAGTCTGGTCTTTCTCCTTCTATTGCATTTATGCTTATTACTGAATATATACTTTCGTTATCTAACATATATTCGTCTACATTTATCAGGGTTTCTTGGAAATCTTCTATAAGCAGGGCATTTCTTGTCCTACTGTTGTTTCTTCCTGGACAAGTATTGGACAAATGTTCTCTTTAATAAGCTCCCTAGAGCCCTAGAAAGAGAAATAGAAGAAAGATGAAATAAAAGAGAAGGAGTAATGCAAAATCCAACCGCGAATTGGTCCATAGGACATGAAGTACATCATGTTTCACATGCGGAAGTAAAGAACATCTGGCCAATACTTGTCCAGGAAGAAACAACAGTAGGACAAGAAATTCCCAGCTTATAGAAGATTTCTTATATTATACTATTGTTATTTATGTTATTATTATTTGCTATAATACCTTGTAGTTCTGTATTTATATCTAATTGTTGTGTTTTTAAGAAGTCGAAATTGATTTCTATTTTTCTAATAATTTTTTATGTTGTTTTATTTTCAGAGATTATAAAAACTTTATTCTTGTATACGTAGACGATATTTTAGTATTTAGTAACAATACTAAAGAACATCTAGGTCACTTACAAACAGTTTTTAAGCTATTTGTTGACAATGGTATCATAATTAGTAGAAAAAAATGGATTTATGTAAAAACCTCATAAATTTTCTAGGAGTAGAAATTGGAGACGGGAATATTAAATTACAACCACACATAGCTAAGAAGGTCCTAGACATGCCAAACAAATTAGACAAGACTAAAGATTTACAAAAATTTCTAGGGATTTTAAATTATACAAGGAATTTAATAAAAGACTTAGGAAAAATAGCAGGACCCCTCTTTTCAAAAACAGGAACTAATGGACAAAAGACATTCAATACGAAATATATAAAGTTAGTACAAAAACTCAAACATATGGTTAGAACCATTCCAGACTTATCCCTCCCATTAGAAAATAACTATCCAATAGTCGAAACGGATGGAAGTCTAGAATGGTGCGGAGCAGTACTTAAAACAAGAAAAAATAAGTACGGATACAAAAAAAGATAAAAGAATCTGCGCCTACCAAAGTGGAAGATATAAAGAAAAGGGAAACATGAGTAGTATAGACGCAGAAATATTAGCAATAATCTACGGCCTAAATAGTTTTAAACTATATATTATCAATAAAAAGGAAATTTTATTTTAGTAAGAACTGATTGCGAAACTATTGTAAAATTTCATCAAAAGATAGATGAAACAGGTAGTAACAAAAGAAGATGGTTAAATTTTTTAGATGCCACGTCAATATATAATATATCCCTGGAACATATCAAAGCAAAAGATAATTCGTTAGCAGATCAGCTTAGCAGACTCATGAAGACTAACTATTTATTTTCAGCATGAGTATAGGGAAAGAAAAAGACAGGGCGTCCAGCTCAATTAGCACTACAAATGGAATAGACAAAGACTTATATCTCCAGACTTTACTAAAGAATACCTTGTTCAAACCCTAGATGAAATTAAATGAAGCAAGATTGAACAACCCAAGCATTGAGAGATTGCATTTCGGAAGACAAAATTTAATATTTTACCCCCCATCCAACTTAAGTTTCAGAATAAAGCCAGAATCAAAGATAGATAGACCACAGAGATGTTTGATAGACAATTTATGGATAGCATATAACAAAGTGCCGCGAGACAATAGTTACTTAATTTCAGTAATGAATTCGCTAAGCCATTATTTTACAGAAAAAAATGAAGACAAAAAATTCAAGTTTTATGTAGTAGTCCAAGGAAGATTGGCCGGAATTTTCCAGACATGGACAGAAGTAATAGACTCAATAAAAGACTTCCCCACTCCACTATTCAAGGGATTCAATGATCTAAATGAAGCTCTGGATTACGCAAGGGTAATTCTTGGACAAAATTATTTTCTAAGTCGAGCCTTGAGACAAATCATAAATCTTTTCCCACAATATAATATCTAGAAAGACACAAACAAAATAATATTTTGCGACCACTGCTCTACAATGACAGGCGACTTCAAAAGACAAAACCAGACCATTGAGAGGCTCGAAAAAGAAAAAGAAAAAATGACGCAACAGATCTACCTTTTACAAGAAAGAATCAAAATTTTACATTTCGAAATCAATTAGACCCAACCATTACAAATAGGAGATCATCCAAAAGAATAGAGGAGTTCTCCATCTCGGTCTAAAATGGATAAGAAGGGTGTACATTCTCCAAAGAATGTAGAAGAAGCTATTGTACCAGCTAAAGGTACAGCTAGTCCCATTCATACGGTAGCGGGTAAAGACTTATCAAATCCGTTAATGGCTGACACTTTGCCAAAAAGTGTATGAATATTACCAGCTAGTTTTAATATAACAAGAACTACAGAACAAGGAAAAAGGACTAAAGGATTCTTGTTAAAAAGAAAGAAAGACAAAAAAATTAAACAAATGATACAAAATTCCCTCTAGAAGTTACTTAGTGAAAAGATCAAAGAAGTCATAAGTGTATATCCAAAACCCAAACCAGAAACTCCAGACATAGAATATTCAGGAAGTAACGATTATGGAAGTGAATACAATCCATCACTTTGAACAATTTACCCAAGACCCAAACAAAGATGACGACTCAGGGATGAGTTTTGACTCCATAGCATCACACAACTTAGACACATAAAAAATACGTAAGCAATGACGAATCAAGAGAAAAGACAAGGAAAGATAGGTAAGACATGACGTAAGACACCACTAGTCCAAAGCTGACAAGAAAGAGGACAAAAATTTGACACCACTAGTCTAAAGCTGACAAGAAAGAGGACAAAAAAATTTGAAATATTTTTCAAAGCCATGTAACGATGGGGCCCAAAGAGAACCCGACAGGTAAAAGAAAGACTATTCAACATTTTGAAATCCGAATTTCAAATCCGGAGAAAGCCATCCTTGCCTAGTAATACCAGACCATTTTCAAAAAGAAAGGGGAGAGCGAAGAGCAAGGGGAGCATAGCAAAGAGAAAGAATTAGCTTAAGAGTTAGCTTTATATATTTCTTTTCCCTTCAATGTAAAAAAAGAAGAAGAGTGAAGTGAGTTTCTAAAAAGAGTGTGAGTGTTTAATTTCTTAAGTAACTGCAAAGTCACTCGGGGACTCCCGAAAGGGAAACCTCTCTCCGACCACTATCAATGTTAGTAGTTATGTGTTTTCTAGATCTTAGAAGTTTCTCCCAATTTATGTACACTGATATTATGTACTGTTATATATATATATATATATATATATATATATATATATATATAGTATTGTTATTATGATTATATAATAATATGTTGTTCATACATGTATTGTTTACACTCATATAATGGGTCTTTATTTACTCTTGGTAAATGGTTAGTTCCCTACCCTCTTAGTAACAACGATGGATTAACCTGTAAATACCTAAGGAAGTTGAAAGTCCGCTATGGTCAGAGAACCAAAGAATTGTGTATCCCGGGGTTTGGTTAAAAGAGGTAGTTGATAAGAACATAGGCGAAGGAAAAGAGATGAACAAAGTATAAAGAAAAAAAAGCAATTTTGGGAGAAATTACGTAGATTTAGTAATAAAAAACTACTACACTAGATAAGGGAACCGAAGGAGGGAGTACTGAGTAGGATTTTACAAAATAATTCACAAACGCATCAT
The DNA here is from genome assembly GCF_019186545.1 of Solanum stenotomum. Taxonomy (NCBI): domain Eukaryota; kingdom Viridiplantae; phylum Streptophyta; class Magnoliopsida; order Solanales; family Solanaceae; genus Solanum; species Solanum stenotomum. The sequence continues at coordinate 38,615,985 of NC_064287.1, forward strand.
TTTCAACCTCACCAAATTCATTATTAAACAACCTCTATTTAACAACCCCCCCTTTATATACCTTTGTTTACACTATTTAAATGACCTTTTATTTAGGGATTTCTTGCAGTTGATTTTCTTAAATAGTAGTTTCTCTTAGGTTTGTATTCCTGTCTACTTTGATATCGCTTTTTATACTTTCTTAGTGGTTTACTTTGATCGTAACTTTGCATTGTATATATATTTTTACAGAAACCACTCTCGCTTTATTTCAATTGTTTTTGTATTTGTATGTTTGTACATTTTTCTTGTAGTATCTCCATTACATGTTGTACTTTATGTCCTATGGACCAATTCGCGGTTGAATTTTTCATTACTCCTTCTCTTTTATTCCATTTTTCTTCTATTTCTCTTCCTAGGGCTCCAATGAGCTTATTGAAAAGTCTCTTTCCTAAACTTTGGTTAAACGCGTTACCGCTTATGGAGCAATAATAAAAGAAGTATTTTAGGAAGTGGTTCTTTATATGGCACCAATTATTTATGCTAAGTTGTTTTAGTTTTATTAACGCATTCTTTTGTAATACTACTAATCCACTATTTGGGTCTTCTCCTGTTACTAGGCTGTGTATTATATTAGTAAAGTTGTATGGGTTTGGTCCCATGTTTACCAATTCTTGGAATCTGCTACCACTATACCTTTCCATACGTCTATTACTGAATTCTATAACTGGGGGTCATGTGCTGCTATATTTAGTATTTTTCCTCTATCTCCCCCGTCTTGGGAAAAAATAGATGAAGACCTCGACGACAACACCACCGAAACAACAATAAACATGGAGGAATGAATATCCAGATCATAGAAGAAGACGAGTACGATAAATCGATAAAGAAAACCAAAGAAATATACAAATTAGATTAAAAAAAAGCAATCTTCACATGTAAAGGCTACAAACTAAGAGGAATAAACTTCTATATGGTAGAAAGACACTTTAAAGAATGCAGAGCTAGAACAAACAATTACGGGTATAAACAGAAGGAAGACACACAAGAAGAAAGTGCTAACGAGACAACACACAGTTTAAAAGAATTTTTGGAAACAACCTCAACTCGTTCAAGTCCCTTCTAAAAAACTACACCAGTACCACCGGTAGAATATACCATAGGTAACTTACCAAGGAACAGAGTCTTTAGACAAGACCCAACTACAAAACTAGAGATGGTTAGACCAATAGGAATAAAAATGCCAGTAGAAGCTCCTATCAAACTTCAAGATAGGGGAGATAGAGGAAAAATACTAAATATAGCAGCACATGACCCCCAATTATGGAATTCAATAATAGACGTATGGAAATGTATAGTGGTAGCATATTACATACATCATTACAGTAAAATAGATGCAGAGACCATGTATAGGTATATGGAGACCTTTTTAGGAGAATCAATTAGAGTATGGGAAGCATATAAAGTAGCTTACCCTCAAGAGTTCCAAGAATTGGTAAACATGGGACCAAACCCGTACAACTTTACTAATAAAATACACAGCCTAGTAATAAGAGAAGACCCAAATAGTGGATTAGTAATATTACAATAGAATGCGTTAATAAAACTAGAACAACTTAACATAAATAATTGGTGCCATATAAAGAACTTCCTAAAAGACTTCTTCTATTATTGCGCCATAAGTGGTAACACGTTTGACCAAAGTTTAGGAAAGAAACTTTTTAATAAGCTCCCTGGAGCCCTAGGAAGAGAAATAGAAGAAAGATGGAATAAAAGAGAAGGAGTAATGCAAAATTCAATCGCGAATTGGTCCATAGGACATAAAGTACAGCTTGTAATGGAGATACTACAATAAAAATGTACAAACATACAAATACAAAAACAGTTGAAGTTTCTGTAAAAATATATATACAACAGAAATCAAAGTAAACCACAAAGAAAGTATAAAAAGCCATATCAAAGTAGACAGGAATACAAACCTAAGAGAAAGTACTATTTAAAAAAACAACTGCAAGAAAACCCTACCTAAATAATAACAACAGTACTATATATATATATAACAATACATAATATCAATGTACATAAACTGGGAAAAACTACTAAGATCTAGAAAACACATAACTACTTTACATTGATAGTGGTCGGAGAGAGGTTTCCCTTTTGGGAGTACCCGAGTGACTTTGCAGTTACTTAAGAAATTAAACACTCACAATCTTTTTACAAATTCACTTCACTATTTTTTATTTATATTGAAGGGAAAAGAATTATGTAAAGCTAAATCTTAAACTAATTCGTTCTCTTTGCTATGCTCCACTTGCTCTTCGCTCTCCCCTTTCTTCTTGCAAATGGTCTAGTATTTATAGGCGACGATGGCTTTATCCGGATTTGAAATTCGAATTTCAAAATGTTGAATAGACTTTCTTTTACCTACCGGGTGCTCTTTGGGCCCCATTGTCACATGGCTTTGTAAAACGTTTCCAAAATTTTTTGTCCTCTTTCTTGTTAGCTTTAGACTAGTGGTGTCAAATTTTTTGTCCTCTTTCTTGTCCGCTTTAGAACAGTGGTGTATTACGTCATGGCTTACCTATCTTTCTTGTCTTTTCTCTTGATTTGTCATTGCTTACGTAATTTCTATGTCTAAGTTGTGTAAGCTATAGAGTCGAAACTCATCTCTGAGTCGTTGTCTTTGTTTGGGTCTTGGGAAAATTGTTCTAGTGATGGATTGTATTCACTTCCGTAATCGTTACTTCCTGAATATTCTGTGTCTGGAGTTTCTGGTTCGGGTTTTGGATTTTCACTTATGACTTCTTTGGTCTTTTCACTAAGTAACTTCTGGAGGGAATTTGTATCATTTGTTTAATTCTTTTGTCTTTCTTTCTTTTTAACAAGAATCCTTCAGTCCTTTTTCCATGTTTTGTAGTTCTTGTTATATTAAAATTAGCTGGTAATATTCTTTCACTTTTTGGCAAATTGTCAGCCATTAACGAATTTGATAAGTCTTTACCCACTATCGTTTGAACCGAGATGGAGAACTCCTCTGTTCTTTTGGATGATCTCTTATTTGTAAAGGTTGCGTCTGATTGATTTCGAAATGTAAAATTTTGATTCTTTCTTGTAAAAGGTAGATGTGTTGCGTCATTTTTTATTTTTCATTTTCGAGCCTCTCAGTGGTCTGGTTTTGTCTTTTGAAGCGACTCTCATTGTAGAGCAGTGGTCACAAAATATTATTTTATCTGTGTTTCTCTGGATATTATATTGTAGGAAAGGATTTGTGATTTGTCTTAAGGCTGGACTTAGAAAATAATTTTGTCCCAGTGTTCCCCTTGCGTAATCTAGAGCTTCGTTTAGGTCATTGAATCCCTTGAAAAGGGGAGTGGGGAAGTGTTTTAATGAGTCTATTATTTCCATTCATGTCTGGAAAATTTCGGCCAGTCTTCCTTGGACTACTACATAAAACTTGAATTTTTTGTCTTCATTTTTTTTTGTAAAATAATGGCTTAGCGAATTCATTATTTAAATGAAGTAACTATTGTCTCGAGGCAGTTTGTTATATGCTATCCATAAATTGTCTATCAAATATCTCTGTGGTCTATCTATCTTTGATCTTGGATTTATTCTGAAACTTAAGTTGGATGGGGGGTAAAATATTAAATTGTGTTCCGAAATGCAGTCTCTCAATGCTTGGGGTGTTCAATCTTGCTTCATTTAATTTTGTCTAGGGTTTGAACAAGGTATTCTTTAGTAAAGTCAGGAGATATAAGTCTTTGTCTATTACGTCTGTAGTGCTGCTTGAGCCGGAGGCCCTGGCTTTGTCTTTCCATGTACTCATGCTGAAAATAAATAGTTAGTCTTCATGAGTCTGCTAAGCTGATTTGCTAACGAATTATCTTTCCCTTTGATATGTTACAGGGATATATTATATATTGATGTGGCATCTAAAAAATTTAAGCATCTTCTTTTAATTCTACCTTTTCCATCTATCTTTTGATTAAATTTTACAATAGTTTCATATTCAGTTCTTTCTAAAATTTCCTTTTTATTGATAGTATATAGTTTAAAACTATTTAGGCCGTAGATTACTACAAATATTTTTGCGTCTATACTACTCATGTTTCCCTACACTTTATATTTTCCGCTTTGGTAGGCGCATATTCTTTCATCTTTTTTGTCTCGGTACTTATTTTTCCTTGTTTGAACTACTGCTCCCCACCCATATATACTTCTGTCCGTTTTGTCTATTGGATAGTCAGTTTCTAATGGGAGGGATAAGTCTGGTATGTTTCTAACCATATGTTTGAGTTTTTGCACTAACTTTATATCTTTTGTGTTGAATGTCTTTTGTCCATTACTTCTGGTTTTTGAATAGAGGGGTCCTGCTATTTTCCCTAAGTCTTTTAAAAAATTCCTTGCATAATTTAAAATCTCTAGAATTTTTTGTAATTCTTTAGTCTTGTCTAATTTGTTTGGCATGTCTATGACCTTCTTTGCTATGTGCGATTGTAATTTAATATTCCCGTCTCCAATTTCTACTCCTAAAAAATTTATGAGGGTTTTACATAAATCCATTTTTTTCTACTAATTATGATACAGTTGTCTACAAATAGCTTAAAGACTGCTTGTAAGTGACCTATATGTTCTTTAGTATTGTTACTAAACACTAAAATATCGTCTACATATACAAGAATAAAGTGTTTATAATCTCTGAAAATATTATCCATTTTCCTTTGAAAGATTGGGGGGGGGGGTTGTTTTTAGTCCGAAAGGCATTACTAGCCATTCGAAATGTCCTTCTGGAAATGTAAAAGCATTCCGTTTTATGCTATCTTCATGCATTTTCACTTGCCAGTATCCGGACTTACAATCGAACTTACTAAAAGTCTTTCTTCCTTGTATTCTATTTATTAGCTCTGTTTTATCTGGTAGCTTATATCCGTCCATTCGGGTGTTATCATTGAGTCTTTTGTAATATAAAACCATTCTTGCATTTCCCCTTACTATTTCACTATGATTTCTTACCATGAACGCTGCTGATCTATGCTTTGATGTTGATCTTTTTATTACTCCTAACTTTAGTATCTTTCTTATTGGATCTTCGAATTCCTTTAGGTCTTCATTTGTTGATTCTGTAGAGGCTGTTTTTACCGTGTATTATGGGATAATTTTGTCTAGTCTACAGGTTATGTGATTGGCGTCCAAGTGCTTCAAGGCTCTTTCTCCAATTATTTCTACTTTATCTAGAATTAGTATTACTTCTTCTAAATCCTTTTGATTTTTTATTACTAATATCTGTTGTAACCCCTTTTTAAAGTTGTAAAGCTCTGTATTTATTTCTATTAAGGTGTAATTTTTATCTACATCTTCTATATCTGAAACACTAAGTTCTAATAGTTCAATTTCTTCCTTCTCATCTGTAATATGTATCTTGGTACAAGTGCACTCCTCTCCTTTGTCGCATTTTTTGGAGTATTTGGGCTAAGTTCACTAGTTTCTGTAAGATATCTAGATTTTGTTGGAATAGATCCGGTTGTTATTGTGGTTTGGGTAGTGTTTATTGAGAATATTATTCCATCTCTGGTAAGAAGACAACTTCCATTATTATGTAGTAAGAAATCTAACCCTAAAACAAAGTCTACCGTAATATTTAGATCTCGTACCCATATTTTTTCTAACTTATAGGTTGGTTTATAGAAGTCTGCACGGGTGTTTAAAAAACTTATATTTGCATTACTAACGTAATGCTCATATATATTAGAGGATCCGTCCATTTGCATGGCGCTTTGTGGCTCTGGGAAATCCTTTATTACTTCTGGGGGAAAATGCATCTATTTATTATACTCTTCGTGCATTCTGAATCTACTAGAGCGAGGGTTTCTATCTCATAGTCTTGAATTTTTATTCTAGTCAAGATTTTTATGGTATTAATTTTTTCGTCTTCGTTACAAATTAATCCTTCAAATGACATAGCCTATTCCTTTGTGTTAAAGAGTTCTATTTCTAGTTTAGGCGGTTTATTGTTGATTTGACTGGTTTCCTTTATTTCTATGCCTTTCCCTTTTTCTAGTTTACTCATTATTTCTTCTAAATTATCTATCCTACCTACTAATGCTTTTAGCGATTTTTCTGTTGTGGTAACCTGCTCGTCTTTGACTTTAATATTAAACATCTTATCAATGCACCAATTGCATCCTTCTAAGTAGCAGTTCATGCATTTTACTCTTCTATCTTTACTTGGATATCCTATGCAATTAAAACATCGCTGGCTGTCTAAACCTTTTCTCTTGAAAAATTTGTGGTCACATTGTATATTGACAAAGGTTTGGTCATTTAGGTTATTTAAATCTAGCTTCTCTAATCCTATTTCGTTTATTAATGTTTCTCCTTCTGAGTCCGATGAGTCTGGTCTTTCTCCTTCTATGACATTTATGCTTATTACTGAATATATACTTTCGCTATCTGATATATATTCGCCTACATTTATCTGGGTTTCTTGGAAATCTTCTATAAGTTGAGCATTTCTTGTCCTACTGTTGCTTCTTCCTGGACAAGTATTGGCCAGATATTGTTCACTTCCGCATGTGAAACAAGCTACTCTATTTTTATAAATCTTGTTATTATTAGATTTTCTTACATGTCTGTCTTTATTTAGGTAGGGTTTCTTGCAGTTGATTTTCGTTAATAGTACTTTCTCTTAGGTTTGTATTCATGTTTACTTTGATATGACTTTTTATACTTTCTTTGTGGTGTACTTTGATCTTAACTTTGCATTGTATATGTATTTTTAAAGAAACCAGTGTCGGTTTGTTTCAACTGTTTTTGTATTTGTATATTTGTACATTTTTCTTGTAGTATCTTCATTACATGTTGTACTTTATGTCCTATGGACCAATTCGAGGTTGGATTTTTTATTACTCCTTCTCTTTTATTCCATCTTTCTTCTATTTCTCTTCCTAGGGCTCTAGGGAGCTTATTGAAAAGTTTCTTTCCTAAACTTTGGTCAAACGCGTTACCACTTCTGGTGCAATAATAGAAGAAGTCTTTTTGGAAGTTGTTCTTTACATAGCACCTATTATTTATGCTAAGTTGTTCTAGTTTTATTAACACATTTTTTTGTAATACTACTAATCCACTATTTGGGTCTTCTCCTGTTACTAGGCTATGTATTTTATTAGTAAAGTTGTACGGGTTTGGTCCCATATTTACCAATTCTTGGAACTCTTGAGGGTAAGCTACTTTGTATGCTTCCCATACTCTTTTAATTGATTCTCCTAAAAAGGTCTCCATATACCTATACATGGTCTCTGCATCTATTTCACTATAATGATGTATGTAATCTGCTACCACTATACCTTTCCATACGTCTATTATTGAATTCCATAATTGAGGGTCATGTGCCGCAATATTTGATAGGAGCTTCTATTGACATTCTTATTCCTATTGGTCTAACTATTTCTGGTTCTGTAGCTGTGTCTTGTCTAAAGACTCTGTTCCTTGGTAAGTGACCTATGATATATTCTACCGGTGGTACTGGTGTAGTTTTTTGGAAGGGACTTCAACTAGTTGAGGCGGTTTCCATAAATTCTTTTAAACTACGTGTTGTCTCGTCATCACTTTCTTCTTGTGCGTCTTCCTCCTGTCTATACCCATAATTGTCTGTTCTAGCTCTGCATTCTTTAAAGTGTCTTTCTACCATAGAGAAGTTTATTCCTTTCAGTTTGCAGCCTTTACATCTGAAGATTGCTTTTTTTTTTATCTAATTCGTATATTTCTTTGGCTTTCTTTATCGATTTATCTACTTCATAGTCGTCTTCTTCTATGATATGGATATTCATTCCTTCCATGTTTATTGTTGTTTCGATGGTGTTGTCGTTGAGGTCTTCATCTATTTCTCTTTGTTCTGAATATTTATAGTCGGTAAATCTGATTAAGGTTTGTCCTTTGTTATTAGTATATGTAAGATGGTCATTGGGTCTCAAAACTTCATTTTTACAGAATTTCTCTAAATTTCATTCTCTACCAACATATTCTTCCGAGTTTATTTTTAAGGGTTACATTAGTTTTATTCCCTTATTTCCCATTAAACCTACTGCATCGTTTATTTTGATTTTAAACTTGGAGTTGCTGCTAGTGGCTAATTTTCCTATGAAGCCTATGCATAGTAGCAAATTATTTCCGCAGTTCATTTCTTCGTAGTTTGAATCCTTATTTTTATGTATTTATCAAATTCAGTTGAATTTATCATTAAGTCTGGACTACAGTAAAATATTCCTCCGTTGTAGGTCATATCTACGTTTGTTAGACCTATTATAGATCTTTTTGATTTTGCCCATCTATCATCATATAAAGTAATTAGCACTTTTGTTTCTATATTTTTGCTAGTTAATCCTTTAAGTCCAATTACTACTAATCCCATATGCATGAGATTCATCCTTCTTTTTTGTATTTCTTTCATAGATTCTTTGCTAGTTAAACTTATACTTTCAATATCGTCTCCTGATATGCAATATGTTCTTTTCTATAGTGTCTGTATAATTGTGCTTTTGAAGAGAATAGTCATGTATTATAAAGTACTTGTGGGTTTAGAAGTTTTAATCTATTTTGTTTGAAATTTTCTATATCTTTGTATACATCTATTATTTCATCTAGTTGTTGACTGCTTCTAGGTCTGGACGAGTTCATTATCCAGGCTAACATATTATTTCCTAATCTATCTTGATAGAAACTGACCCTTCGTCTTTCTTGGGGGGCTCTACTCCTATTTGAAAAAAGGTCCATGCCTTGTCCTTTTTTGTCACTTTAGGTCTATCCTTTTGGGGCGTTATTTCTGTTTTCTTTAGTTGTTCTATCAGGTCCTGTATACTTTTATCCTGTTTTGTTTTTTCTTTGGGGATTTTATTTTCTAATAAAAATATCTAATTTTTTATTAATTTCTGCGATCTTATCTTCTAGTTTTCTGTTTAACTCTAACAGCGCGAAGATTATTATATTATTCTGTTTCACTCCTATTAGGTCTATTTTTCCTGGTGGTTTATATTCTGATAAACCTTCGGGATTGACTTGAAATTGTGTTGCCCTTTTTAAAACTTCTTGGTAAAAAGGATCGTTCATGAAAGGGTTAAGTGTTTAAGTTGGTTTAACTTTTCTTTTATTTATTTAGATTCTTCATGGAGATGTTCTAGTCTTTTATTTATTTCTTTTATTATACTATTTTTATTTATGTTATTATTATTTGCTAGAATACCTTGTAGTTTTGTATTTATATCTAATTGTTGTGTTTTTAAGAAGTCGAAATTGATTTCTATTTTTTCTAATAATTTTTTATGTTGGTTTTGTAGTCTTTCTAAAGTTTCTATCGACTTTAGTATTCTATCGTCTTTTAACTGAGTGTGCTCTGCTAGATTTATTGTTAGGTCTGTAATAGTGTTTAAGTGATGATTATCGCTATGTAAGATGTGGTCTCCTTCTGTAAATTTACACTTGATTACTGAACCATGCTTTAGCCTTCTATATTTCTTTTCAGAAAATATTTCTAAGTCTAAATAGTCTAAATTCTTTGTACTTCCTATTGTAGTATTTTTAAGCAAGATACCAAGTTTTTCCTTTTCTATCGTATTGTTCTTGTCGGATTTGTTGGAGGTAATGGTCAATTCTAGACCCTATTCTTGGTAATTGTAAATCTATTTGTCTAATTTGTTGATTTATTGAATTTATTTCTAGAGATAAGCTTGGATATAACTGTCGTTGTTCTAAATATAGTTGTTTTTGTTCTATTAGAAAGTCGTATATACTTGAATAATTTCTTTTATCTTTAAAATATACCAGTGATATTCTTGATTAATTATTATCTGTCTTTCGTAAGGTTGAGGGTTTCTTTTGGCTATTATGATTGGCATATATTTAAAATATTAGATGCTTTTATCAAATGTTCTACTGGTCATTTACTAAGAGTAAGTAATGACCCATTATATGAGTATAAACAGTACATTAACTTCTAAGGATCCTATGCCTTAGAAGAAAAACAAAGTTACAACCAGAAAATATAGAAAGAAACTTTGCACCTAAAGCAAAAAAGAAGTAAAGATTTTATGAGTCAATATCATAATAACAATAAATCTAAATACATGCCAAACAGCCTCCCAACAGGAGATGTAGGAACAACCCAATTTTTAGATCTAAATTGTAAAAGAGAACCAAAGTTAGATCTAGATATATGGGCACACAATATATTTCTTTTCTTCCTATTACACAGACGAAGAAAAATATATCATTGCGATGAATACTTTCACCGGTAAAGTAAGCAATTGGCATACCGGATTATCAGATGATGCAAAAGAAATCATCAAAAATCATATTGTAGAAGGATTCAAAAAATCCATTCAAGAAGGAATAAGAAACGTTGTACAATACATAGGAAATGAATTTCTAGGTGGCGAAGGAAGCGCATCCCAAAACAGAGAAAAATTGTGAATAATAAGCAAAAGAACAATAAGAAAAATTGCAAATCTGCAAAATGAGCTATATTCAAGAATACACCTGTTAATTCGAAGAATATTACTATAAAATATTTGTTAGCAGTAAAGAAATGCTACCATACCTTGAAAAATATTTTCAAAAATTACCAGGCTTTTGGGCTAAATACTTTAGAGAAGAGTATGAAAAAGAAAACATAGAAGGAGATACTCTTGGACAAAAAATATCTTTCCTAAACAATAGACTTGGACAACTATGTATGTCTCATAACATACAAAGAAAAGCCAAAAGAGTCAATACCCAAATTTATTGCCTAGATACAAATGCAGCAACCCAATAGGGATGTAATGATAGGTCCTATAAAAAAAAAAGCATACGAAAGGCTTAATCAAAAGAAAAAATATTTCAAGAGAAAACTACATACCTAAAAAACGGTATTATAAAAAGAAAAATAATTTTAAAAGAACAACAGATAAATGTAAATGCTACAACTGTGGCGAAGAACGACACAAAAGTTACAAATGTACCAAAAATTATCAAAAATTGATAGACTAGAAATTAATTCAGATCTGGAATCTGTAACATCAATAAAAAGTGATGACTTCTATGAGGAATTATATGAAGAATATACAACCAACTCAGAAGAATCTAACTAAATGAATCAAGAAATACAAAAAGAAACAGACAATTCAGTACATATTCTAGAAACTGAAGAAGATCAAAGGGGATATGCCCTAAAAGCAACTTTCGATGGAGAATTATTAAAGAAAATCCAAGGATTACAACTTAATCTCAAAATTGAAGAAAATATATTCAGTAGAATGCAAAGAATGTTAGAAAGAAATAAAATTTCCTATCACGAATATCAAGAGATAGAAAAAGTAATATAAATTACCCAAACTACAGGAATGCATAAGTTAAATCTTTTAACTAAACCAATGATCGAATAGATCCTCTGAAAAATTTCTAAAAGGAAAAGGAAAAAAGTGAATTATGTCCATTTAGGAGGAATCCAAATTTTAGTTAAATCAACTTTTAAGGAATGAATCAATTGCCCTATTGTCATCAACCTTTCATATTAAAGATTCATTAACGCCAGAGAAGGAAATCTTGGTATAGTCGAAGGCAACTTAGCTTATACCAAACTTCTATTTACATATTATCCCAAGTACTATATTTCACTTAAGGATGCAAACTTTAATGATGTTTTAAGCTTACATTTTCAGGTCAAAAGAAATGACCTATTTCAACCAGACAATCACATCATGAGCATCTATTATCAAGCTCTATATACAGTTACAAACTCCAATTAAGGTAGTATATACAAAAATAAAGAAATGATCGAAATAGACCAGGAATGCACAGGAATAGCAAGAATTGTTGAAGCAAAAAATTCAACAAGCACAAATTCCAAAAGAATATGAAATTCATTTTGAAAAAACACAAGAAATAGGAAGTCCTAGTAACAATCCAAGACTTTCATTAGAATATGGAAGAAATTCAATAAAAAAAAGTATATCCCATAGGTATTCCAAAAAGATTGTTGAAAGTACTAGCATTACTAGAATTGCATCAAGAGTCTTTAACGGAACTGAATGGAAAAAACAAGAAATCTTGTTACAAACAGGTGCCACGGCAAACCATGTCAAAGGTATTATATTGGATGGATTACCAATCCACGAAGGTACCCCTTATACCTATAAGACCTTTGAAGGAAATAACTGTAGTTGTATAAAAATGGTGGATTTACCAATATAGTTAGATACAATAAGAATAACAGTCCCTTGTTATATTACAAATCACAAAAGTAATCAAAACCTAACCTTAGGAAATCTACTCCTTAATAGTCTAAATGACTACAACATAGGAAAAAATGGAATAGAAGTGAGTTACAGAAATGAGAGTTGTTTCTTACCAAAAATGCCTAAAGAAATATCTTTTCGGGTACAGTCTTCATAGAAATAACTTTCTATGATACTAAATTAACAACGTGTTGTTAAATTGACAATGGATCAGAAGCTAGTTTAGCAAAATCCTTTTTACTAAAAAATTGGGATATCAATAAAACTAACATATCAATGATTGGTATTACAGGTGTCAAAGAACGTCTATCACAGTCAAAAGAAAAGGTAAAAATAATTTTAGGATAAAAAATTGTTCCTATAAATAAAATATTTGCCTATGATAAACTGGAGACTGATTTGTTGTTAGGAAATGACTTTCTCAAACAATTTCAAGATTATCATCAGACATTATATATGATAAGTCTCAAAACCCCTTGTGGACATTTTATCAAAGTCCCAAGAAAATAAAATCCATATATTCTTGAAAAAGAAAATGGAAATTATAAGAGAAGATATTTAGAAAATCTACAGAAAATCTCTTGTAGATGTCTTAATCTAGAACATATAAAGGAAAATCTACAAAAATCTTATGAAGAAAATCCCATAAAAAAATGGGGAAAAAATCAAGAAAAAGCGATTTTAATACTCAAAGACCCAATATCATCATTAGAGTAAAACATATGCTCTATAATGAAGATGAAAAAATTGAGATTAGAACTCAACTCAAAGAATTAATCAACCTAAAACTTATTAGAAAGAGTAAAAGCCCTCATAACAGTCCAGCGTTTATGGTAAGAAATCATACTGAGATAAAAAGAGGAAAAAATTGAATGGTCATAAACTATAAAGAGCTAAATAAAAATTGCATATTTGACGGATATTTTATCCCAAATAAAAACAATCTTATAAACCTTGCCAAAGGAAAAACTTATTTTTCAAAATTTGACTGTAAAAGTGGATTTTGGAAAATAAAATTAACAGAATAATCTATCCCATTAACAACTTTTAGTATGCCTAGTGGACACTATGTGTTGGATGAAAAAAGGCAAAAATAAATGAAAGACTTTGAGAGACAGAAGGTTTCTTTTTACTGCAAAACTTTCTTGCTACAAAACCAAAACTCCTATTGCCCTTTTATAGGCTTACAATTAACTACTAAAGCTAAAATAAAGCAACACACAAATAATGGAAAACATGGAAAAGTGGTAAACATGGTCCACTACAATAAGAATATAATTTCATTGACTAAGTAAAACATAAACCCACTAATCCTAGAAAATAGACCCACAGACTGATTTCTGCAAACTAACTATTTTTGAAGGATTAGTCAACACTCCCCCTTTCTTCAAAATCACAAACTCCCATTTGTCGTCTGAAGAAGTCATGCTTGTTGCGGGGCAGCGACTTCGTAAGAACATCAGCAGTCTGTGTATTTGTGCCACAAAATTCTAGTGAGATTATTCCACCAGCGACTAGATCGCGAATAAAGTGATAGCGAGTGTCGATGTGCTTCGTTCTACTGTGAAAAACAGGATTTTTTGTCATAGCAATTGTCGCCTTGTTGTCACACCATATTTCCGTTGGACCAATCTGCTGTTGTTGAAGATCTACTAACAATTTCCTTAACCAAACAGCTTGACAACATGCTGAAGTTGCAGCCATGTATTCTGCTTCCGAAGATGACAAAGCTACTGTATCTT
>NC_064287.1:38640098-38646894 GCF_019186545.1 Solanum stenotomum
AAGGTTATTGGTGAGTCCTCCATTCCGGGGACGTTGCTCATGATCTTTTGCTATGTATAAGACTTTTCTTTTTAGTTATGTTTTGACTATGAGGGTGAGCCCGGTAGTTTGTCTTGGCCCCCGCTAAGTACTCATGTTTAGAGGTGGTGTTGGACAAGTTGTGTATTATGCTTGAGCTTGACTCATCTATGGTATTTATGTACCATTTCTTCTTTTTTTCTCTTGCTCCCTTAGTCCCGATTTCCCCCTTTGATTATGCTTATTGCTTATGGTCATTTTAATTGCTTCCGCGACCAAGGATGTGTAATGATACGCTATGAGGCTTGTTTGGGGTTCCTTCGGGTTCCCCATTCGCCGGTCACGTCTAGGCCCTAGGCTTGGGTCGTGACAATTTAATGAAGCAGAAACAAGATATTCCACTAATGAAAAGGAATTATTAGCCATTGTTAGGGGAATTAGGAAATTTTTGGTTTTCCTATTACCGAAACAATTTGTTATTAGAACTGATAACACGCAGGTATCAGAATTAATCTCAAACAAACTTTCATCAGAACCGCAATACAGAAGATTGCATAGGTGGCAGGTTTTATTATCATTCTATTCTTTTAAAATAGAACATATTAAAGGAATTGATAACTCTCTTGCAGATTTTCTCTCAAGAAATGTCCAATATGGACAATCGAACACAAATTCTGATTAACAGAGTGTTTGAAAAAATGCAACTTGTAGGAAAGTCCATTAATGACAAAAACCACAAATTATTTAACATCAGAGATGAATTAGCCAGCTTGTCTGAACAATCAAGAAAGATGCAATATGAAATCAATCAACTCAGTGATCATCAAGCTGAAAAATGAACGAATTTCTATTGTTATGTGAACATTTGGACAAATGTCCAAAAAGGAATTCAAATCTTGAAGGGAATATTAATCCCAACAAAGTGGCCAGAGAGTCCCACTAGCACCTAGTGCCAAAAACATCTCATCGGTAAGCATGGATAAGTCGAAACCTGAGTGCAAGGACAAAGGTAAAAGCCAAGCAATTCAAAAAGATACCAATTCTTCGAAAGAAGAAAATAATACATCTTCAACGAAAGTTGGAAAAATTATCTTTGGAAACCAGAAGGAAGTACTAACAAAGTTCCATCTAGAACAAAAGTTTTTTCTTCTTTTCAGGTTGGAAGACAAAATCCGAAGGAAGATGAATATCTTGTTTTTAAAAGAAATATTTGCAATATCCCTAAAGAAAGCGGAGAAACATTCGGAGTTTTAGGGACAACTAGTTTGTTTCCACAAATTTTGATATTTTCGAACGGATCACCGGACTTTATAGCTCAATTATTTGAATTTGGTTACTTAGACAGAGTTTATGCTAAACCAGATCTACATGAGATATCCAAATTACCTGAACAACTAATAAACTCAGTAAAAAATTATGTAGGTGAAGGAGTCTATTGCAGATTCTTTAGCATATCCATGGAAAGCAAAGATTTGCAACTATTTTTCCAACAATTAACTATATTACAAAGGAAAAATTGAAAGCTTTTAATATCAAAGCAACAAGAGTTAATAAAAAAACTCCCGCATCTAAATAAAAAATGGATAGAAACTAAAAGAGCTTTGGGAATTTAAGCACTATATTTTATTCTCAAACGATTTTACAATGAGGATTACAAAGTCTTGGACCATGATACTAATTGGGTTTTAATGACTAAAGGAAAATTTAAATCCAAAATATTGAAGGAAAAAATCCTTGACATTGAGTTTCACAGACTGGAAGCAACTGAAAAACATGGAAGCTTGCCTGCACGTTTCTAGATCACAAACAGGCAAGCTTCCATGTTTCTTCAGTTGCTTCCAGTATGTGAAGCTCAATGTCAAGGATTTTTTCCTTCAATATTTTGATTTGGATTTTCCTTTAGTCATTAAGACCCAATTAGTATCATAGTCCAAGACTTTGCAATCCTCATTGTAAAATCGTTTGAGAATAAAATATAGTGCTATAATTCCCAAAGCTCTTTTAGTTTGTATCCATTTTTTATTTAGATGCGGGAGTATTTTATAAACTCATGTTGCTTTGATATTAAAATCTTTCAATTTTTTCATTGTACTATAGTTAATTGTTAGAAAATATAGTTGCAAATCTTTGCTTTCCATGGAGATGCTAAAGAATCTGCAATAGACTCCTTCACCTTCTGCATAATTTTTTACTGAGTTTATCAGTTGTTCAGGTAGTTTAGATATCTCCTATAGATTTGGTTTAGCATAAACTCTATCTAAGTAACCAATTTCAAATAATTGAGCTGTAAAGCCCGATGATCCATTCAAAAATATCGAAATTCATGGAAACAAACTAGTTGTCCCTAAAACTCCGAATGTTTCTCCGCTTTCTTCATGGAGATTGTAAATATTTTTTGGAGAAGCAATATATTCTTCTTCCTTCGGATTTTGTCTTCCAACCTAAAAAGAAAAAAAAAACTTTTGTTCCAGATGGAACTTTGTTAGTACTTCCTTCTGGTTTCCCAGAGATAATTTTTCCAACTTTCGCTGAAGATGTATTCTTTGTTCTATCGAAGAATTGGCATCTTTTTGAATTGCTTGACCTTTACCTTTGTCCTTGCACTCAGGTTTCGGCATATCCATGCTTACCGATGAGATGTTTTTGGCACTAGGTGCTAGTGGGACATCTCATGCCACTTTGTTGGGATTAATATTCCCTTCAGGATTTGAATTCCTTTTTGGACATGTGTCCAAATGTTCACATAACAATAGAAATTCGTTCATATTTTCAGCTTGATCATCACTGAGTTGATTGATTTCATATTGCATCTTTCTTGATTGTTCAGACAAGCTGGCTAATTCATCTATGATGTTAAATAATTTGTGGCTTTTATCATCAATGGACTTTTCTACAAGTTGCATTTTTTCAAACACTCTGTTAATCAAAAGTTGTGTTCGATTGTCCATATTGGACATTTCTTGAGAGAAAATCTGCAAGAGAGCCATCAATTCCTTTAATATGTTCTATTTTAAAAGAATAGAATGATAATAAAACCTGCCACCTATGCAATCTTCTGTATTGTGGTTCTGATGGAATTTTGTTTGAGATTAATCCTGATACCTGTGTGTTATCAGTTCTAATAACAAATTAGTTTGGTAATAGGAAAGCCGAAAATTTCCTAATTCCCCTAACAATGGCTAATAATTTCTTTTCATTAGTGGAATATCTCGTTTTTGCTTCAATAAATGTACCATTTGTGTACCTGCAGATTTCATTTAAATTAGTTTGTAATAATTCTCCCCAATGATAATCAGAAACATCTGTTTGTAATACCAAATTATCATTTTCCTCCGGTAATCTAAGTTTTGGTAACTTAGAGCATTCTTCTTTTAATTTTTTAATGCACTAAGTGTGCTCTTCAGTCCATCCAAATCTGTTTGTTTTTCTTATTAATTTTTGTAGGATATTTCTTTTTTTTGCTAGATCTGGAATGAATTCTCCTGCATAATTGAGACATCCTAAAAATCGTTGTATCTCTTGTTTGGTTGTTAATTTGTCAGGAAATTCTACAATCTTTTTTGAGATGTGAGCTTGTAATTCTATTCCATTTTTTAAAATAATCATTCCTAAGAATTCTATTTCATTTTTGTTTATTTCTGCTTTTTTCTGGCTTAGAATAATTCCATTTTTCAAACATATTTCTGAAAATTCTTTCAGATCTGTTAAATGTTCTTGATATGTGTTAGAACATATTAGTATATCATCTATATAGACGATTAAAAATTCCTTTCCGAAAAATATTTTGTCCATCTTTCTTTGAAAGATTTGAGGGGAAATTTTTAATCTGAAAGGCATTACTGTCCATTTGTAGTGTCCATTAGGCGTACTAAACAGTGTTAATGGGATAGGTTCTTCTGTTAATTTCATTTGCCAAAATTCACTTTTACAGTAAAATTTTGAAAAATAAATTTTTCCTTTGGCAAGGTTTACAAGATTGTTTTTATTTGGGATACAATATCCGTCAAATATTCAATTTTTATTTAGCTCTTTATAGTTTATGACCATTCTATTTTTTCGTCTTTTTATCTCAGCATGATTTTTTACCATAAACGTTGGACTGCTATGAGTGCTTTTACTCATTCTAATAAGTTTTAGGTTGATTAATTCTTTGAGTTGAGTTCTAAATTCAATTTTATCATCTTCGTTATAGAGCATAGGTTTTACTCTAATGATGATACTGGGGTCTTTGAGTATTAAAGTCACTTTTTCTTGATTTGTTTCCCATTTTTCTAAGGGATTTTCTCCTTAAGATTTTTGTAGATTTTCCTTTATATGTTCTAGAATAAGACATCTACAAGAGATTTTCTTTAGATTTTCTAAATATCTTCTCTTATAATTTCCATTTTCTTTTTCAAGAATATATGGATTTTTTTTTCTTGGGACTTTGATAAAATGTCCACAAGGGGTTCTGAGGCTTATCATATATAATGTCTAATGATAATCTTGAAATTATTGGAGAAAGTCATTTCCTAACAATAAATCAGTCTCCAGTTTATCATAGGCAAATATTTTATTTATAGGAACAATTTTTTATCCTAAAATTATTTCTACCTTTTCTTTTGACTGTGATAGTCATTCTTTGACACCAGTAATACCAATCATTGATATGTTAGTTTTATTGATATCCCAATTTTTTAGTAAAAAGGATTTTGTTAAACTAGATTCTGATCCATTGTCAATTTGACAACATGTTGTTAATTTAGTATAATAGAAAGTTATTTCTATGAAGACTGATACCCGAAAAGATGTTTCTTTGGGAATTTTTAGATTTTTGGTAAGAAACGTCTCATGTTTGTAACACATTTGTATTCCATTTTTTCCTATGCTGTAGTCATTTAGACTATTAAGGAACAGATTTCCTAAGATTAGGTTTTGATTACTTTCGTGATTTGTAATATAACAAGGGACTATTATTCTTATTGTATCTATATGTATTGGTAAATCCACCATTTTTGTACAACTAAAGTTATTTCCTTCAAAGGTCTTATAGGTATAAGTGGTACCTTCGTGGATTGGTAATCCATCCAATATAATACCTTTGACATGGTTTGTCGTGGCACCTGTTTGTAACATGATTTCTTGTTTTTTCCATTCAATTCCGTCAAAGACTCTTCCTGCAATTCTAGTAATGTTAGTACTTTCAAGAATATTTTTGGAATACCTATGAGATATACTTTTCTTTATTGAATTTCTTCCATATTCTAATGAAAGTCTCAGATTGTTATTGGACTTTCTATTTCTTGTGTTTTTCCAAAATGAATTTCATATTCTTCTGAAATTTGTGCTTGTTGAATTTCTGCTTCAACAATTCTTGCTATTCCTGTGCATTCCTGATCTATTTCGATCATTAATTTATTTTTGTATATACTACCATAATTGGAGTTTGTAATTGTATATAGAGCTTGATAATAGATGTTCATGATGTGATTGCCTGGTTTAAATGGGTCGTTTCTTTTGACTTGAAAATGTAAGCTTAAAGCATCATTAAAGTCTGCATCCTTAAGTGAAATATAGTACTTGGGATAATATGTAAAAAGAAGTTTGGTATAAGCTAAGTTGCCTTCAACTATACCAAGATTTCCTTCTCTGGTGTTAATTAATCTTTCATCTGAAAGGTTGATGACAATAGGGATATTGATTCCTTCCTTTAAAGTTGATGAAACTTAAATTTGGATTCCTCCTACATGGACATAATTCATTTTTTTCCTTTTCCTTTTAGGAATTTTTCTGAGGATCTGTTCGATCATTGGTTTAGTTAAAAGATTTAACTTATGTCTTCCTGTAGTTTGGTAATTTCTATTACCTTTTCTATCTCTTGATATTCGTGATAGGAAATTTTATTTCTTGCAAACATTTTTTGCATTCTACTGAATATATTATCTTCAGTTTTGAGATTAAGTCGTAATCTTTAGATTTTCTTTAATAATTATCCATCGAAAGTTGCTTTTAGGGCATATCCCCTTTGATCTTCTTTAGTTTCTAGAATATGTACTGAATTGTGTGTTTCTTTTTGTATTTCTTGATTCATTTAATCAGATTCTTCTGAGCTGTTTGTATATTTTTCATATAATTCCTCACAGAAGTCATCACTTTTTATTGATGTTACAGATTTCAGATCTGAATCAATTTCTAGTCTATCAATTTTTGATATTTTTACTCTTTTTTTGTTACATTCATAACTTTTGTGTCCTTCTTCGCCACAGTTGTAGCATTTACATTTATTTGTTGTTCTTTTAAAATTATTTTTCATTTTATAATACCGTTTTTTAGGTACATAGTTTTTTCTTGAAATATTTTTTCTTTTGATTAAGCCTTTCTTATGCTTCTTTCTTTTTTAAAAAAAACTATTCAGCGAAGGAAAAGGAGAAAGGTATAAACGCTAAACTCTATATTTCATAATTATTATCTTTAAAAACAAATTATATTCATATTTTTATTATATCCTTTGAATTAACAATACCTAGTACCTATAGGAAATCAAACATTATCATGATGATACTAACAAGGCACTACACTTCATTCATGCTTATAGCATAATATGAAAAATATTCAATATCACTTACACTTAGTAAGGAAAAGAGCATGGAAACATCGCATAGCTCTATATAACCTGGACAAATCCATACAAAATTTGAAAAAGGCTTTTTTATTTATGATCCTAAAATTCATAAAATTGATTGTAACAATCCATGAGATAAAAATGATAAGAATACAAGAATATATATATATATATATA
>NC_064287.1:38646912-38688800 GCF_019186545.1 Solanum stenotomum
ATATATCAATGATTGGAATCACATGAGATACAGAAAAACTTTCAAAGTCTAAAGAGAAAGTAGAGATAATCTTAGGATCAAAGATTGTTTCTATAAATAAATTATCTGCTTATGATAAACTGAAAACAGATTTATTATTAGAAAATGATTTTCTACAACAGTTTCAGGATTATCATGCCTTAAGAAATTATGTTATCAAAGCCAAGGAACTAAAAGAAATTATGGAAGTAGATTTTACTCTATTAAACCTATATGGTATATATAGAAGGAGAAACCTTAGTAGCAATACTACAGATAATTAAAAAATTAGATGAAAATCTAAAAAGGAAAATAGTAATCATAATTACTCTGAAAAATAAATATAAAGAAGAAAGATATGAATTACATTATAATTTTTCTGAAGAAATTATAGATGATATGAATACCTCTGACTATTACTTTTCAGAATAAATAAAAATGAGCCTAAAAGAAGTCTCAGAATTATTAAAAGACTTAATAGAAAGTCATAAACAAATAACTTTAAGGTTAAAAATGATAGAATTAGAAATTATTTCTATAAAAGAAAATCTTCCGGGAAGAAATACAAACATAATTGAAAAAACAGAAAAGTTTGACAAAAAAATAAGTCAAAAATACATAAACGAATTACTAGCAAAAAAATTTGCAAGTAAAAATACTTATCAAAAAGGAAGTATGGATGAAATATTAATCCAAAAATTCGTAGAAAAACAAAAAATTGAAGAAAAAAATCCAAAAGAAAAAGAAAATCTAGAAACAACAGAAAACAATTCTGAATCAGAAAAAGAATTGCAAAAAGATGAATGAACTAGATGAACTAGTTTATGCAATGGAAGATCTTAATCTTTCAGAACAAGAAATGAAGGTATTCATGAATAAAGGGGAAACAGGAGGACCCCAAGGAAAATTTGAAGAAGGTGAATCTCAATCCATTAAAGAAGAATGGCAAGAGCCAGAAAATGAGGGAAATATTTTTGCAAATAAAGCAAAAAAGAATAATGAATTTATAAAACACTATCCTAATAGAGATAAATCAAAATTCATGCCAAATAGACTCCCAACAGGAGATATTGGAACTCAATTCTTAGATCTCGATTGTAAAAGAGATCCACAAAGTAGTTTGGACTTATTATTTCAAAACATGCTTCTATATTTTCTATTAGGAAAAGAAAATTATACAGATGAAGAAAAATATATCATTATGATAAAAACTTTTATTGGAAAAGTAAATGATTGGTTTTCTGGATTAACAGATGATGCAGAAAAAATAATAAAAAATGATACCCTAGAAGGATTAAAAAATTCCTTACAAGAAGGTATAACTAAACTAAAGCAATATATAGCAAATGAATTCTTTGGTGGACAAGGAAATACAAAGGAAAATAAAGAAATGATAAGAACAATTGCTAAGGAGCAATTAGAAAAATTACAAATTTGTAAAATGAGTTATATTCAAGAATACACTTGTGAATTCGAAGAATATTACTATAAAATATTTGATAGTGGAAAAGAAATGTTACCATATCTTGAAAAGTACTATAAAAAATTACCAGGCTTTTGGGCCAAATATTTCAGAGAAGAATATGAAAAAGAAAATAAAAAAGGAGACACTCTTGGTCAAAGAATAAACTTCTTAAAAAATAGACTTGGTCAATTGTGTAAGTCACATAATATACAAAGAAAAGTTAAAAGAATAAATACACAGATATATTGTCTGGATAGAAATGCAGCCACCCAATGGGGATGTAATGATAAACCTTATAACAAAAGAAAACTCAAAAAGGGTTTAATAAAAAGAAAAAAATATTTCTAGACAAAATTATGTACTTAGGAAAAAATACTATAGGAAGAAAAAAGAATTTACAAAATCAAAACCTGCAGAAAAATGCAAATGTTATAATTGTGGTGAAGAAGGTCATAAAAGTTACGAATGTAACAAAAGAAGAGTAAAAATCTCAAAAATTGACAGAATAGATATCAATTCTGATCTCGAATCAATAAAATCAATAAGAAATGAAGACTTCTTTGATGAAATCTATGAAGAATACTCAACCAGTTTAGAAGATTCTAACTAAATGAGTAAAGAAATTCAACAAAGAGGAGATTCAGTTCAAATCCTAGAAACGGAAGAAGATCACAGAGCATATGCTTTAAAAGCAACCTTTGATGGAGAGATATTTAGAAAAATCCAAGGATTAAAACTAAATATTAAAACAGAAGATAATCTATTAAGTAGAATGCAAAGAATGTTTGCAAGAGACAAAATTTCCTATCATGAGTATCAGGAAATAGAAAAAGTAATAGAAATTACCAAAACAACAGGAAAACATAAACTAAACGTGTTAACAAAACCTATGATAGATCAAATTCTTAGGAAAATTTCTGAAAAGAAAAGGAATAAAATGAATTATGTTCATTTAGGAGGAATCCAACTATTAGTCAAATCGACTTTTAAAGAAGAAATTAATTGTCCAATAGTTATAAATTTATCAGACGAAAAATTTATAAATGCAAGAGAAGGAAATCTTGGTATAGTGGAAGGAAACCTAGCCTATACAAAGCTTCTCTTCACATATTATCCAAAATATTGTATTTCACTCAAAGATGCTGATTTTAATGACGCATTGAGTTTACATTTCCAAATCAAAAGAAATGATCTATTTAAACCAGGAAATCATATAATGAGTATCTATTATCAAGCTTTGTACACAGTTACAAACTCAAACTATGGAAAAGTTTATAGAAACAAAGAAATGATCGAAATAGATCAAGAATGTGTAGGGATAGCAAGAATTGTTGAAGTAGAAATTCAGCTAGCTCAAATTCCAGAGTGGCAGGAGATGTCCCACTAGCACTTAGAGCCCAAAACATCTCTAAGGTAAGCACGGATATGCCTAATCCTACATCAAAAAATGAAGGGAAAACCGAGCAACAATTGAAGCTTCTACTTCGAAAGAAGGAACAAGCTCATCCTCAGCAAAAGCTGAAAAACCTATCTCCGGGAAACCATAAAGCAAAACTAACCAAGTTCCTTCAGGAACAAAAGTGTTTTCTTCTTTTCAGGTTGGCAAATAGCACCCTAAAGAAGAAGAGTATCTTGCATTTACAAGATACGTATACAACCTCCCTGAAGAAAGCGGAGAAACATTTGGTGTTTTAGGAACTTTGTTTCCGAGAATATCAATAATTCCAAACAGATCACCGAGCTTCACACCTCAATTATTTGAATTTGGATATTTAGATGGTGTATATGCAAAACAGGATCTAAGAGAAATATCTCAATTACCAACAAAACTGTTCAATTCAGTTAAAAACTATGCCCAAGGAGATGGTGTTTATTGCAGATTTTACAGCATTTCTATGGAATGCAAAGATTTGCAGGCTTATTATCCAACTCTCAACTACATAGCAGTTGAAAAAATAAAAGATTTCAATGTCAAAGCCACAGGTGTAGACAAGAAACTTCCTCATCTTAACAAGAAGTGGATTCAAACTAGACGAGCTTTAGGAATAAAAGCATTATATTTTAGTCTTAAACGATTCTGTAATGAAGACTGCAGAGTCCTAGATCAAGACCAAGATTGGGTTTTGATAACCAAAGGAAAATCTAAATCAAAAGAATTAAAAGATAGAATTCTAGACATAGAGCTTCACAGATTAGGAGCAATGGAAGAAACATGGAAATTAGCATGTAAAATGCTAGATCATAATCATCCAGGAGCGGAATAGCTGTCAAATGAAAGATAAAACAGGAGACGTAAGCACTTACGTCATGAAGATATCAACAAATGAAAGAATCTTTTCTTTTCCTCAAAGTCAAAAAGAGAGGTCACATCTTGTCGGCCATCAACAAAAGAAGACGAAAAAAGACATCCTCATCTTATCAACAAAGAATCTTCAATCAATGAAGGACTAAAGAGAAAATATGTAGAAGTTTAGGGAAGTCCCTAAAAACATATATTTTGTAATAAGTCCCTCCTTCCATCTATAAAACGAGAGGAACTTCATACTTGAGAGGCAGACTACATTTTCCGAGAGAAAAACACTTGAAAGAAAAATGTTAGGTACTTCTAAGAGTATGAGTGAGTAGTAACTTCTCCCGCCAGGAAAAAGTATTTTCTAAATATGTTGTGAGTATTAGTATAATATGTATGGTGTGATTGTAAAAATTATAATATAAAATAAAAAGTTGGTTTTTATACTTCTCTTCTTAAAACTCCATTAATAGTCTTAAGTGAAGGTTGCGATCTTCAGCCTTAGGGAGGAACAGTAACGAAGTAGCCAAGACTGAGGTTGTTAGGGTGAAACACTGTTCATAGCCTAAAGGGAGAACTACTGCGGTAGTGATAAGGACTGTTCATCGAAAAAAAAAGAAGAAGGTATACACGCAAACTTCTTATTGCATGTTATTAATTTTACAAGCATACTATATCATATTATATGCATACAATAACATACTTTACAAAGAAGTTTGTGTGTATACCTTCCTTCTTTTTTGTCGATGAACAGTCATTATCACTACCGCAGTAGTTCTCCCTTTAGGCTATGAACAATGTTTCACCCTAACGACCTCAATCTTGGGTACTTCGTTACTGTTCCTCCTTAAGGCTGAAGATCGCAACCTTCACTTAAGACTATTAATGGAGTTTTAAGAAGAGAAGTATAAAAACCAACTTTTTATTTCATATTATAATTTTTACAATCACACCATACATATTATACTAATACTCACAACATATTTAGAAAATACTTTTCCCTGACGAGAGAAGTTACTACTCACTCATACTCTTAGAAGTACCTAACATTTTTCTTTCAAGTGTTTTTCTTTCAGAAAATGTAGTCTGCCTCTCAAGTATGAAGTTCCTCTCCTTTTATAGATGGAAGGAGGGACTTATTACAAAATATATGTTTTTAGGGACTTCCCTAAACTTCTACATATTTTCTCTTTAGTCCTTCATTGATTGAAGATTCTTTGTTGATAAGATGAGGATGTCTTTTTTCGTCTTCTTTTGTTGATGGCCGACAAGATGTGACCTCTCTTTTTGACTTTGAGGAAAAGAAAAGATTCTTTCATTTGTTGATATCTTCATGACGTAAGTGCTTACGTCTCCTGTTTTATCTTTCATTTGACAGCTATTCCGCTCCTGGATGATTATGATCTAGCATTTTACATGCTAATTTCCATGTTTCTTCCGTTGCTCCTAATCTGTGAAGCTCTATGTCTAGAATTCTATCTTTTAATTCTTTTGATTTAGATTTTCCTTTGGTTATCAAAACCCAATCTTGGTCTTGATCTAGGACTCTGCAGTCTTCATTACAGAATCGTTTAAGACTAAAATATAATGCTTTTATTCCTAAAGCTCGTCTAGTTTGAATCCACTTCTTGTTAAGATGAGGAAGTTTCTTGTCTACACCTGTGGCTTTGACATTGAAATCTTTTATTTTTTCAACTGCTATGTAGTTGAGAGTTGGATAATAAGCCTGCAAATCTTTGCATTCCATAGAAATGCTGTAAAATCTGCAATAAACACCATCTCCTTGGGCATAGTTTTTAACTGAATTGAACAGTTTTGTTGGTAATTGAGATATTTCTCTTAGATCCTGTTTTGCATATACACCATCTAAATATCCAAATTCAAATAATTGAGGTGTGAAGCTCGGTGATCTGTTTGGAATTATTGATATTCTCGGAAACAAAGTTCCTAAAACACCAAATGTTTCTTCGCTTTCTTCAGGGAGGTTGTATACGTATCTTGTAAATGCAAGATACTCTTCTTCTTTAGGGTGCTGTTTGCCAATCTAGTGTTCCTGAAGGAACTTGGTTAGTTTTGCTTTCTGGTTTCCCAGAGATAGGTTTTTCAGCTTTTACTGAGGATGAGCTTGTTCCTTCTTTCGAAATAGAAGCTTCAATTGTTGCTCGGCTTTTTCCTTCATTTTTTGATGTAGGATTAGGCATATCTGTGCTTACCTTAGAGATGTTTTGGGCACTAAGTGCTAGTGGGACATCTACTGCCACTTTGTTGGGATTAATATTCCCCCTTAGAATTGAATTATGTTTTGGGTATGTATCCAAATGTTCACATAAAAGTAAAAATTCTCTCATGTTTTCAACTTGTGTAGTACTAAGCTGATTTATTTCGGATTGTAAAGTCCGAGCTTGTTCAGATAACTTTGACAATTCATCTTTGATTTTGAATAGCCTCTGGCTTTTATTGTCTATGGATTCATCCACTGTTTCCATTTTTTCATATATCCTGTTTACCAGGATTTTCGTCCGATTGTCCATATTGGATATTTCTGGAGATGAAATCTGTAAGAAAATTATGACTTCCTTTAATGTATTCTATTGTAAATGAATAAAAGGATAATAACACTTGCCATCGATGCAATCTTCTGTATTGAGGTTCAGAAGGAAGCTTGTTAAATATTAGTCCTGACACCTGTGTATTATCAGTTTTAATAACGAATTGTTTTGGCAAAAGGAAAGTAGAAAACTTTCTGATTCCTCTAACAATGGCCAATAATTCTTTTTCATTTGTGGAATATCTTGTTTCAGCATCATTAAAAGTACCACTTGTGTACCTGTAAATTTCATTTAAATCGGTTTGCAATAATGCTCTCCAATGATAGTCAGATGCATCAGTTTGTAAAACCAGATTATCATTGTCTTCTGGTAATCTAAGTTTTGGCAACTTAGCACATACTTCTATTAGACTTTTGATACACTCTGTGTGTTCTTCTGTCCATCCAAGTCTATTGGATTTTCTTATTAATTTTTGTAGTATATTTCGTTTCTTAGCTAAATCCGAAATAAATTCTCCTGCGTAATTTAAATAACCTAGAAATCTTTGAATTTCTTGTTTTGTTGTTAATTTATTAGGAAATTCTATGATGTTTTTGGAGTTCTATTTCATTTTTTGAAATAATCATTCTTAAGAATTCTATTTCATTTTTATTGATGTCAGCTTTTTTCTGACTTAACACAATTCCATTTTTTAAACAAATTTCTGAAAATTCTTTCAGATGTCTTAAATGTTCTTCATATGTTTTAGAATATATTAAAATGTCATCTATATAGACAATTAAAAATTCTTTTTCTGAAAATATTTTATCCATTTTTCTTTGGAATATTTGTGATGCATTTTTTAACCCAAAGGGCATGACCAACCACTCATAATGTCCGTTAGGAGTGCTGATAGCAGTTAA
Source organism: Solanum stenotomum (assembly GCF_019186545.1). Lineage (NCBI taxonomy): Eukaryota > Viridiplantae > Streptophyta > Magnoliopsida > Solanales > Solanaceae > Solanum > Solanum stenotomum. Next base: position 38,654,137 of record NC_064287.1, read on the forward strand.
CTAAATGGAGTTTTCTGCTAATTTTATTTGCCAAAATCCACTTTTGCAGTTAAATTTTGAGAAATAAGTTTTTCCTTTTGCAAGGCTAATCAAATTATTCTTATTTGGAATAAAATATCCGTCAAATAAGTAGTTTTTATTTAGCTCTTTATAGTTTATTATCATACGAGTTTTTCCTCTTTTTATTTCAGCATGATTTCATACCATAAATGCTGGGCTACTATGAGGACTTTTACTCATTCTTATTAGATCAAGTTGAGTAATTCTTTAATTTGAATTTTGAATTCAATTTTATCTTCATTGTAGAGCATGAGCCTAACTCTAATAATTATGCTAGGGTCTTTTAAGGTTAAAGTTGTCATTTCATGATTTTGTTCCCATTTTTCTAATGGATTTTCTCCATAAGATTTTTGTAAATTTTCTTTAATCTTTTCTAGATTAAGACACTTACAAGTAATTTTTCTTAGATTTTCTAAGTATTTTTTAAAAAAAAATTCCATTGTCTTTTTCAAGATTATATGGATTTTGTTTTCTTGGGACTTTTATAAAATGTCCGCAAGGAGTCTTAAGGCTTATCATGTATAATGTTTGATGATAATCCTGAAACTGTTGTAGAAAATCATTTCCTAATAATAAATTTGTTTCCAGTTTATCATAAGCAAATAATTTATTTATAGAAACAATCTTTGATCCTAAGATTATCTCTACTTTTTCTTTAGACTTTGAAAGTTTTTCTTTATCTCCTATGATTCCAATCATTGATATGTTATTTTTGTTTATGTCCCAATCTTTTATTAAAAAAGATTTTGCTAAACTTGCATCAGATCCATTGTCTATTTCACAACAGATTATTATTTTTGTATCATAGAAGGTTATTTCTATGAAAACTGAAACTTTAAAATTAGTTTCTTTTGGCATTTATATTTTTGGTATGAAACATGTTTCACCTTTATATAACATTTCTATGCCATTTTTTCCTATACTATAGTCTTCTAAATTATTTAGGAAAAGATTTCCTAGGATTAAATCATGATCACTTTCATGATTTGTAATATAACATGGAACTGTTATTCTTACTGTATCAAGTTGTATAGGTAAATCTACCATATTTTACAACTAAATTTGTTTCCTTCGAAGGTTTTATAAGTATATTGCTTACCTTCGTATATTGATAGTCCATCTAGTAAAATACCTTTTACATGGTTAGCAGTTGCTCCTGTTTGTATCAAGATTTCTTGATGTTTCCATTCAATTCCATTAAAGATTCTTCCTTTTATCTTAATGATGTTTGAAGTTTCTAAAAATTTTAAAGGATATCTGTTAGATATACTTTTTCTAATGGAATTCCTTCCATATTCTATTGAAAGTCTAGGGTCACTAGTACTTCCTATTTCTTGTGTTTTTCCAAACTGAATCTCATATTCATCTGGAATTTGAGCTTGCTGAATTTCTGCTTCAACAATTCTTGCTATCCCTGCACATTCATGATCTATTTCGATCGTTTTGTTTGTTTCTATAAACTTTTCCATAGTTTGAGTTTGTAATTGTGTACAGAGCTTGATAATAGATACTCATTATATGATTTCCTGGTTTAAATAGATCCTTTCTTTTGATCTGGAAATGTAAACTCAATGCGTCATGAAAATCAGCATCTTTGAGTGACATACAATATTTTGGATAATATGTGAAGAGAAGCTTTGTATAGGCTAGGTTTCCTTCCACTATACCAAGATTTCCTTCTCTTGCATTTATAAATCTTTCGTTTGATAGATTAATAACTATTGGACAGTTAATTCCTTCTTTAAAAGTCGATTTGACTAATATTTGGATTCCTCCTAAATGAACATAATTCATTTTCTTCCTTTTCTTTTCAAGAATTTTCCTAAGAATTTGATCTATCATATGTTTTGTTAACAGGTTTAGTTTATGTTTTCCTATTGTTTTGGTAATTTCTATTACTTTTTTTATTTCCTGATACTCATGATAGGAAATTTTGTCTCTTGCAAACATTCTTTACGTTCTACTTAATAGATTATCTTCTATTTTAAGATTTAGTTTTAATCCTTGGATTTTTCTGAATATCTCTCCATCAAAGGTTGCTTTTAAAGCATATGCTCTGTGATCTTCTTCCGTTTCTAGGATTTGAACTGAATCTTCTCTTTGTTGAATTTCTTTACTCATTTAGTTAGAATCTTCTGAACTGATTGAATATTCTTCATAGATTTCATCAAAGAAGTCTTCATTTCCTATTGATTTTATTGATTCAAGATCAGAATCGATATCTATTTTGTCAATTTTTTAGATTTTTACTCTTTTTTTGTTACATTCGTAACTTTTATGACCTTCTTCACCACAATTATAACATTTGCATTTTTCTGCAGGTTTTGATTTTGTAAATTCTTTTTTCTTCCTATAGTATTTTTTTCTAGGTACATAATTTTGTCTAGAAATATTTTTTCTTTTTATTAAACCCTTTTTGAGTTTTCTTTTCTTATAAGGTTTATCATTATATCCCCATTGGGTGGCGGTATTTGTATCTAGACAGTATATATGTGTATTTATTCTTTTAGCTTTTCTTTGCATATTATATGACATACATAATTGACCAAGTCTATTTTTTAAGAAGCTTATTCTTTGACCAAGAGTGTCTCCTTTTTTATTTTATTTTTTCATATTCTTCTCTGAAATATTTGGCCCAAAAGCCTAGTAATTTTTTATAGTACTTTTCAAGATATGGTAACATTTCTTTTCCACTATCAAATATTTTATAGTAATATTCTTCGAATTCACAAGTGTATTCTTGAAAATAACTCATTTTACAAATTTGTAATTTTTCTAATTGCTCCTTAGGAATTGTTCTTATCATTTCTTTATTTTCCTTTGTATTTCCTTGTCCACCAAAGAATTCATTTGCTATATATTGTTTTAGTTTAGTTATACCTTCTTGTAAGGAATTTTTTAATCCTTCTAGGGTATCATTTTTTATTATTTTTCCTGCATCATCTGTTAATCCAGAAAACCAATCATTTACTTTTCCAATAAAGGTATTTATCATAATGATATATTTTTCTTCATCTGTATTATTTCCTTTTCCTAATAGGAAATATAGAAGCATGTTTTGATACCATAAGTCCAAACTACTTTGTGGATCTCTTTTACAATCGAGATCTAAGAATTGAGTTCCAATATTTCCTGTTGGGAGTCTATTTGGCATGAATTTTGATTTATCACTATTATGATAGTGTTTTATAAAATCATTATTCTTTTTTGCTTTATTTGCAAAAAAAATTCCCTCTTTTTCTGGCTCTTGTCATTCTTCTTTAATGGATTGGGATTCACCTTCTTCAAATTTTCCTTGGGGTCCTTCTGTTTCCCCTTTATTCATGAATACCTTCATTTCTTGTTCTGAAAGATTAAGATCTTCCATTGCATAAACTAGTTCATCTAGTTCATTCATCTTTATGCAATTCTTTTTCTGATTCAGAATTGTTTTCTGTTGTTTCTAGATTTTCTTTTTCAATTTTTTGTTTTTCTAGGAATTTTTGGATTAATATTTCATCCATTCTTCCTTTTTGATAAGTATTTTTACTCGCAAATTTTTTTGCTAGTAATTCGTTTATGTATTTTTCACTTACTTTTTTGTCAAACTTTTCTGTTTTTTCAATTATGTTTGTATTTCTTCCCGGAAGATTTTCTTTTATAGAAATAATTTCTAATTCTATCATTTTTAACCTTAAAGTTATTTGTTTATGACTTTCTATTAAGTCTTTTAATAATTCTGAGACTTCTTTTAGGCTCATTTTTATTTATTCTGAAAAGTAATTGTCAGAAGTATTCATATCATCTATAATTTCTTCAGAAAAATTATAATATAATTCAAATCTTTCTTCTTCAGATTTATTTTTCAGAGTAATTATGGTTACTATTTTCCTTTTTAGATCTTCATCTGATTTTTTAATTACCTGTAGTATTGCTACTAAGAGTTATCCTTCTATATACCATATAGGTTTCACTAGAGTAAAATCTAGTTTCATAATTTCTTTTAGTTCCTTGGCTCTGATACCGTTATTTTATTGCTGTTTTAAACAGGTTTTGTGTTGTTTCAAAACAGGGTTGCGGATAATTATGCAGTAAATACTCTATAATTTAGCTTCTTGAGAGGCAGACTACATTTTCTGAGAGAAAAACACTGAAAGAATTTTCAGAAATTTATTTAAAAAATGAAATTGTGTTAAGTCAGAAAAAAACTGACATCAATAAAAAATTAAAGGGAAAATGCATAAATACCCCCCCCCAGCCTATGCCCGAAATTCCAGAGACACACCTAACCTTTACTAAGGTCCTATTACCCCCTCCCCCGAACTTATTTTATATGTAATATTCTACCCCTTTTTTGCCTACGTGGCACTATCTTGTGGGCCCAACGCATGTTGACAAATTTTTCAAGGATAGTGCCACGTAGGCCGAAAAGGGGTANTGGGGGGTGGGGGGGGGGGGGGGTAATAGGACCTTAGTAAAGGTTAGGTGTGTCTCTGGGATTTCGGATATAGGCAGGGGGGTACTTATGCATTTTCCCAAAATTAAATAGAATTCTTAGGAATGATTATTTCAAAAAATGAAATAGAACTCCAATCACACATCTCAAAAAAGATCATAGAATTTCCTGATAAATTAACAACAAAATAAGAAATTCAAAGATTACTAGGTTGTTTAAATTACGCAGGAGAATTTATTAGTGAAGGTTGCGATCTTCAGCCTTAGGGAGGAACAACTCTATGTCAAGAATTCTATCTTTCAGCTCGTCTAGTTTGAATCCACTTTTCACCCTAACGACCTCAGTCTTGGCTACTTCGCTATTGTTCCTCCCTAAGGCTGAAGATCACAACCTTCACTTAAGACTATTAATGGAGTTTTAAGAAGAGAAGTATAAAAACCAACTTTTTATTTCATATTATAATTTTTACAATCACACTATACATATTATACTAATACTAACAACATATTTAGAAAAAACTTTTCCCTGGCGGGAGAAGTTACTACTCACTCATACTCTTAGAAGTACCTAACATTTTTCTTTCAAGTGTTTTTCTCTCGGAAAATGTAGTCTGCCAGTCCCTCCTTCCATCTATAATGAAATAATAAGAGGAAAAGCTAGAATGGTAATAAACTATAAAAGACTTAATGGCAATACTAGAATGGATGGATATAAATTGCCAGACAAATCAGAATTAATAAATAGGATACAAGGAAGAAATTTTTTTAGGAAGTTTGATTATAAATCCGGATACTGGCAAGTCAAAATGCATGAAGATAGTATAGAATGGACAGCTTTTACTTGCCCAGAGGGACATTTTGAATGGTTAGTAATGCCCTTCGTTTTAAAAACAGCTCCTCCAATCTTTCAAAGAAAGATGGATAATATATTTAGAGATTATAAAAATTTTATTCTAGTATATGTAGATGACATTTTAGTATTTAGTAATAATACCACCGAACATCTAGGACATTTGCAAACGGTGTTTAAGTTATTCATAGATAATGAAATTATAATTAGTAAAAAGAAAATGGAATTATGTAAAAATCTTATAAAATTCATAGGGGTAGAAATTGAAAACGGAAGGATAAAATTATAACCCTATATAGCAAAAAAGGTCCTAGAGATGCCTGATAAATTAGATAAAACCAAAGACTTACAAAAATTTCTAGGAATATTAAATTATGCACGAAATTTTATAAAAGACCTAGGAAAAATAGCAGGACCCTTATATTCTAAAACAGGAGTTCATGGACAAAAGACATTCAATATTGAAGACATAAAACCAGTATAAAAGCTTAAACATATGGTTAAAAATATACCAGATTTAGCCCTCCCACTAGAAACTGACTATCCAATAGTAGAAACAGACGGAAGTCTAGAAGGATGGGTAGCGGTATTAAAAACAAGGAACAATAAATACGGAGACAAGAAAGACGAAAAAATTTGCGCCTATCACAGTGGGAAATACAAGGAGAAAGGAAACATGAGTAGCATAGATGCAGAAATTCTAGCAGTCATATATGGATTAAACAGTTTTAAATTATATATTATTAATAAAAAAGAAATTTTGATAAGAACTGGCTACGAAGCTATTGTAAAATTCCACGAGAAAATAGAAGGAAAACATAGTAGTAAAAGAATATGGCTAAATTTTTTAGACGCTACATCAATATACAATATATCTTTAGAGCATATAAAGGGAAAATATAATTCCTTAGCAGATCAACTAAGCAGGCTTATGAAAACTAATTATTGATTTTCAGAATGAATACAAGCAAGAACAAAGACAAAGCATCCAGTTCAAGTAACAGTGGACGGATAGACAATGACTTATACTTGAAGACTCTTTCAAAAAACACTTTATTCCAATCACAGACAAGATTAGAGGAAGCAAGACTAAATACTACGAACATGGAAAGACTATACTTTGGGAAACAGAATCTAATTTTCGATCCCCCGTCTAATCTAAGTTTCAGGGTAAAACCAGAAACAAAGATAGATAAACCTCAAAGATGCCTAATAGACAACCTATGGATAGCATACAACAAAATTTCAAGAGATAATAGTTATATCATTTCAGTGGTAAATTCGTTAAGCCACTACTTTACAGACAAAAATGAAGATAAAAAATTCAGATTCTACGTAGTGGTTCAAGGAAGATTGCCAGGGGTTTTTCAGACATGGATAGAAGTGATAGACTCAATCAAGGACTTTTCAACCCCTCTCTTCAAAGGATTTAATGAGTTAAATGAGGCATTAGACTATGCAAGAGGAACTCTTGGGCCTAACTATTTCATAAGTCCAACCCTAAGACAAACTACAACACCTTTCTTACAATACAACATTCGAAAGGATACATACAAAATAATTTTTTGTGACCACTGCTCTTCAATGACCGAAGGATTCAAAAGACTAAACCAAACCATTGAGAAACTAGAGAAAGAAAAAGAAAAAATGACCTAGCATATTCATTTCTTACAAGAAAGGACTTTACATTTTAGTACCAACCAAAGTATACTATTACAAATAAAAGACCATCCAGAAGGATCGAAGAGTTCTCCATCTCATTATAAAATAGATAAGACGGGTGTGCATTTCCCAACGAATGTAGAAAGAGCTATTGTATCAGCTAAAGGTACAACTAGTCTTGTTCAAACGGTAGCGGGTAAAGACTCATCAAATCCGTTGATGGCTGACACTTTGCCCAAAAGTGTAAGGATTTTGCCAGCAACTTTCACTGAGGTAGCAGAGACAAGTACAAAGACTAAGAGATTCTTACAAAAAAGAAAAAAAAATAGAATAGAAAAAATAATACAAGTTCCCTTTGTAAGTTACTTAAAGAAAAAACTAAGGAAGTTATACAAGAAAAAATTATACAAGAAAGCCCAAAACCGGAGCCAGAACTGGCAGATTCTGATCCTGAAGACATGGGGAGTAGAAGTGATGAGTACGATCCATTGATAGACCAATTTACTCAGCACCATGGCCCAAATGAAGACGATGAATCAGGGATGAGTTTCGATTCCGAAGCACTACACAACCTGCATACCTAATAGAATACATATACGTAAGCAATGATTTCAACAAAAGAAGACAAATAAGGATACGTAAGCACTAATGTCATAAGTCACTACTTTAAAGACTCCACTACTTAGAAACGGACAAAGAAAGGGACAATTATTTTGATAAAGTCTTTCCACCCATGTGACGATGGGGCCCAAAGAGCACCCGGCAGGAAAGAAAGATTATTTCAATATTTGAAATCCGAAGTTCAAATCCGGAATCTTTGTCTATAAATAAGACCATTTACGAGAAGAAGAGACAGAGCGAAGAACAGAGCAAGCAGAAGTATATGCATACAAAGAGATTAGTGTGAGTAGAGAGTTTTTAAGTTCTTAAAGTTTTAAGTTTTTTTTTTAAAAAATAAATAAATAAAGTGTGAGTGTTTGTGTACAAAGAGTGTGAATGTTTAATTTTTTTGCAAGTAGCAGCAAGGTCACCCGGGGACTCTCGAAAGGTAAACCTCATTCCGACCATTATCATGTAAATAGTTATTTGTTTTCTATATCTTAGTAAGTTTCTCCCTATATTATGTATGTATTATTATGTACTGTTATTATGAATGTATAATATGATGTTTATATTACTATGATGTTCATATACTTTTTAAATTACTCTTAGTAAATGATTAGTTTCTTACCTTCTTAGTAATCCCGATGGATTAACCTGTAAATACCTAGGGAAGTTGAAAGTCTGCCATGGTTAGGGAACCGAAAGGACTGTGTGTCCCAGGGTGTGGTTAAAGAAGTAGGTGCTAAGAACATGAGTTAAGGAAAAGAGATGAACAGAGTAAGGTAAAGAGAGATGAACATTTAAAAAAAAAGTAATTTTGGGAGAAATTACATAGATTTAGTAACAAAAAACTACTAAACTAGATAATAGAGCAGGAAGAGGGAGTACTGAGTAGGATTTTACAACATAATTTACAAATGCAGTCTATTCTAACATCACAACCTAATTTTATCTAAAAACCTTATAAATTTTATTTAAACGTTTATACCAATATAAAACGTTTAAATAAAATTTATAAGATTTTTAGATAAAATTAGGTTGTGATGTTAGAATAGGTTGCGTTTGTAAATTATGTTGTAAAATCCTACTCAGTACTCCCTCTTCCTGCTCCGTTATCTAGTTTAATAGTTTTTTGTTACTAAATCTATGTAATTTCTTCCAAAATTACTTTTTTTTAAAATGTTCATCTTTCTTTACCTTACTCTGTTCATCTCTCTTTACTTTACTCTGTTCATCTCTTTTCCTTAACCCATGTTCTTAGCACCTGCTTCTTGGGATACACAGTCCTTTCGGTTCCCTGACCATGGTGGACTTTCAACTTCCCTAGGTATTTACAGGTTAATCCATCGGGGTTACTAAGAAGGTAAGAAACTAACCATTTACTAAGAGTAATTTAAAGAGTATATGAACATCATAGTAATATAAACATCATATTATACATTCATAATAATAGTACATAATAATACATACATAATATAGGGAGAAACTTACTAAGATATAGAAAACAAATAACTATTTACATGATAATGGTCGGAATGAGGTTTACCTTTCGAGAGTCCCCGGGTGACCTTGCAGCTACTTGCAGAAAAATTAAACATTCACACTCTTTGTACACAAACACTCACACTTTATTTATTTATTATTTTAAAAAAAAACTTAAAACTTTAAGAACTTAAAAAACTCTTTACTCACACTAATCTCTTTGTATTCTTATGCTTCCGCTTGCTCTGTTCTTCGCTCTGTCTCTTCTTCTCGTAAATGGTCTTATTTATAGTCAAAGAATCCGGATTTGAACTTCGAATTTCAAATATTGAAATAATCTTTCTTTCCTGTCGGGTGCTATTTGGGCCCCATCGTCACATGGGTGGAAAGACTTTATCAAAATAATTGTCCCTTTCTTTGTCCGTTTCTGAGTAGTGGAGTCTTTAAAGTAATGACTTATGACATTAGTTCTTATGTATCCTTATTTGTCTTCTTTTGTTGACATCATTGCTTACGTATCTGTATTCTATTAGGTATCCAGGTTGTATAGTGCTTCGAAATCGAAACTCATCCCTGATTCATCGTCTTCATTTGGGTCGTGGTGCTGAGTAAATTGGTCTATCGATGGATCGTACTCATCACTTCTACTCCTTGTGTCTTCAGGATTAGAATCTGCCGGTTCTGGCTCCGATTTTGGGCTTACTTGTATAATTTTTTCTTAGGGCTGGACTTATGAAATAGTTAGGCCCAAGAGTTCCTCTTGCATAGTCTAATGCCTCGTTTAACTCATTAAATCCTTTGAATAGAGGGGTTGGAAAGTCTTTGATTGAGTCTATCACTTCTATCCATGTCTGAAAAACCCCTGACAATCTTCCTTGAACCATTATGTAGAATCTGAATTTTTTATCTTCATTTTTGTCTGTAAAGTAGTGGCTTAACGAATTTACCACTGAAATGAAATAACTATTATCTCTTGGAATTTTGTTGTATGCTATCCATAGGTTGTCTATCAGGCATCTCTGAGGTTTATCTATCTTTGTTTCTGGTTTTACCCTGAAACTTAGATTAGACGGGGGATAGAAAATTAGATTATGTTTCCCAAAGTATAGTCTTTCCATGTTCGTAGTATTTAGTCTTGCTTCCTCTAATCTTGTCTGTGATTGGAATAAAGTGTTTTTCAAAAGAGTCTGCAAGTATAAGTCATTGTCTATCCGTCCACTGTTACTTGAACTGGATGCTTTGTCTTTGTTCTTGCTTGTATTCATTCTGAAAATCAATAATTAGTTTACATAAGTCTGCGTAGTTGATCTGCTAAGGAATTATATTTTCCCTTTATATGCTCTAAAGATATATTGTATATTGATGTAGTGTCTAAAAAATTTAGTCATCTTCTTTTACTATTATTTTTTCCTTCTATTTTCTGGTGGAATTTTACAATAGTTTCGCAGTCAGTTCTTACCAAAATTTCTTTTTTATTAATAATATATAATTTAAAACTATTTAATCCATATATGACTGCTAGAAATGTTACTCATGTTTCCTTTCTCCTTGTATTTTTCACCGTGATAGGCGCAAATTTTTTCATCTTTCTTGTCTCCGTATTTATTGTTCCTTGTTTTTAATACTGCTCTCCATCCTTCTAGACTTTCGTCTGTTTCTACTATTGGATAGTCAGTTTCTAGTGGGAGGGCTAAATCTGGTATATTTTTAACCATCTGTTTAAGCTTTTGTACTAGTTTTATGTCTTCAATATTGAATGTCTTTTGTCCATGAACTCATGTTTTAGAATATAAGGGTCCTGCTATTTTTCCTAAGTCTTTTATAAAATTTCTTGCATAATTTAATATTTCTAGAAATTTTTGTAAGTCTTTGGTTTTATCTAATTTATCAGGCATCTCTAAGACCTTTTTTGCTATATGGGATTGTAATTTTATCCTTCCGTTTTCAATTTCTACCCCTAGAAATTTTATAAGATTTTTACATAATTCCATTTTCTTTTTACTAATTATAATTTCATTATCTATGAATAACTTAAACACTGCTTGCAAATGTCCTAGATGTTTGGTGCTATTATTACTAAATACTAAAATGTCGTCTACATATACTAGAATAAAAATTTTTATAATCTCTAAATATATTATCCATCTTTCTTTGAAAGATTGGAGGAGCTGTTTTTAAACCAAAGGGCATTACTAACCATTCAAAATGTCCCTCTGGGCAAGTAAAAGTTGTCCATTTTATATTGTCTTCATGCATTTTGACTTGCAAGTATTCGGATTTACAATCAAACTTACTAAAAAAAAATTCTTCCTTGTATCCTATTTATTAATTCTGATTTGTCTGGCAATTTATATCCATCTATTCTAGTATTGTCATTAAGTCTTTTTATAGTTTATTACCATTCTAGTTTTTCCTTTTATTATTTCATTATGATTTCTTACCATAAATGCAGCTGACCTATGTCTTGAAGTCGATCTTCTTGTTACTCCCATTTTTAGTAATTCTTTTATCTGATCTTCGAATCCTTTTAGGTCTTCATTTGTGGATTCTATTGAAGCAGTTTTAACAGTATATTCTGGGTTAATAATATCAAGTCTGCAAGTTATATGGTTGGCTTTCTAGTGTTTTAGAGGTCTTTCTCCGATTATTTCTAATTTATCTAAGGTGGAAATTACCTCCTCTAGATCTTTCTGATTTTTTATGATTCCTATATGTTGTAATCCTTTTTTGAAATTGTAAAGTTCTGTATTAATTTCTATTAAGTTATAACTTTTTTCTAGTTGCATATCAGATAAACTTTGTTCTAATAGTTCAATTTCTTCAATAACATGTATCTAGTACAATTACATTCTTCTCCTTTATTACATTTTGATGTATTTGTATTAAATTTATCGGTATTTTTAAGATTCCTGGATCTTGTTGGAACTGATTCTGTTGTTATTGAGGTCTGAGTCATATTTTTAGAAAATGTTACTCCGTCTCTAGTAAGGATACAGCTTCTGTTGTTATGTAGTAAGAAATCTAAATCTAAAACAAAGTCTACTCTAATATTTAAATCTCTAACCCATATTTTTTCTAATTTATATGTGGGTTTATAAAAGTCTACACATGTATTTAAAAAACTTATTTGAGCATTACTAACATAATATTTATATATATTTGAAGATCCATCCATTTGTATGGCGCTTTGTGGTTTTGAAAATTCTTTTATTATATCTAGGGGCAGGATACTTATATTTATTATGCTTTTTGTACAGAGTCTACTAGAGCTAAGGTTTCTATTTCGCAGTCTTGAATCATTATTCTTGTTAATATTTTGATAGTATTAATTTTCTTGTATTCGTTACAAATTAATCTCTCAAATGATTTATAATCCTCCTTTTCATTTAAGAGTTTGATTTCTTATTCTGTTGTGTTTTAGCTGGTTTCTTCTTCTACTTTTTCTTTCCCTTTTTCTAATTTACTTATTCTATCCTCTAAACTATCAATCCTTTTTTCTAAGGATATTAATGTTTTTTCTTTTGTACTTATCGTCTGGTCTAAAACTTTAATGTTAAATATCTTGTCTATGCACATAAGGCATCATTCTATATAGCAATTCATACATTTAGCTCTTCTGTCTTTACTGGGATATCCCGTGCAATTAAAACATTTTTTACTATCTAAACCTTTACCTTTAGAAAACTGGTGATCACATTGTATATCAACAAAAGTAAAATATTTGATGTTTAAGTCTAATTTTTCTAATCCTATTTCGTTTATTAGAGTTTCTTTCTCTGAATCCGACGAATCTTGTCTTCCTTCTATGGCATCTATACTTATTACCAAATATATGTTTTCATTGTCTGACATGTATTCATCTACATTTATCAAGGTTTCATGGAAGTCCTCTATAAGCTGGGCATTTCTCGTTCTACTGTTATTTTTACCTGGACAAGTATTAGCTAGATTTCTTCACTTATATTGTTATAATTTGTAAATAGTTTATTTTGTATTTAGATCCGAAGTTACACTTATATTGTTATAATTTCTCAAATTCAAAGTTAACAATTTACTTTGTAAATATTTTGTTTTGTATTCAGTTTGCATGTAGCCTTTAATTTTATTAATTTAACATAATGAGCGTTGATATTTCAAAAAAAAAAATTGTACTCATGTGAATTTTACCGTCTTTTTGAAAAACTTTATTCATTTAACATTTTTTAAGTTTAGCTTATCACACATGAAAGTGAAAATATATTTGATCTCTTTTTCAAACACCGTATAGTAGTAAAAAATCGAAAAAAACCAAAAGAATCGATTAAAGTCGAAATCGAAAAAACCGACTTTATGTGATTTGATTTAATTTTTAAATTTAATAAACCAACATAATTGATTTAGATTTTTTTTTAATGAAAAATCAAATCAAACCGATCTATGTACATCTCTAGCCGCAACAACATAGAGTAGTCATCACAACATTGATATCAAAGGAGAAACATAGTAATACAGTCAAAGAAAAGGATCTTACTCAGTGCTATAAATGAAGTATTCCGAAAATTATAAGTCTTGAACAGTGGTATCAATTCCTCAGGAATTCAACCTGTTGAGATGAATAATTGGAGGAAGTAAATAAATATAAACTGATGTACTATAAGATGAAGGACAATATTGCACAAATAATGAACGAATTCACCTTTACCTGTAGATCCAGCTAACCGTTGCAGCTTCCAGGTTGAAGAAGTCTTCACTGGTGTTGAATCATGAAGTCTGTGAGACCTGTGGACCTCCAAATAATTGCAACCCACACCTGCAAGATCTGTGAGGTTTTCCGGCGACTGAAGGAAGCAATGGAAGAAGAACGAGTACTAAGTGGATGCACTTTCCTAATGTCTCTTTGTCTTCTTGTTTTTTATTTTTTTCATTTTTTAATTCCTAGTGTCCTTTACTTTTTCTTTTTTTGCTTTGAGCCACCTCTTTTCTCCATTTTAATAAAAACGTCCCTGGGATCTAACTTTTAATTCTAAAAAAGAAAAGAAAAGAAAAAAAAGTGAAGGGAATCTGCTTTACTTTTGTGTTTAATTAATGGAACATAATCGTAATGGAATAATTTTTTGCAAAAGCCTAGAAATAAAGGGTTACTTTTCAATTTTCATGCAGGCATATGTTAAGGACAATTAAACACTAAAACCCAATAATTAATTAGGGAATTACTTGTCATATATATTTTAATATTTTATCTTTGTGTTTTTCTGCATTTATGATATTATATGACTTTCGAATGATTTAAATGTTTAATTATTATCGTTGGTACGTAGTGGAATCTGATTATAACTAAAATTGATTTGCCTACCGACTAAGTGTTGATGTTATGGTGCCTTAGATAAATTAGATCGTGACATCTTATAATTAAGCTTTAGTGACTAATATTAATTAACTTTTCTGCTTTTGGCAAAGTGAAGGGAATCTGCTTTAGTTTTGTGTTTAATTAATGGAACATAATCGAAATAATATGATTTTCTACCAAAGCCAAAAAGTTTATGGGCGACTTTTTATGCAGGCACAAATTATCTTAGTTAATTTTAAACGATTTAATAACACATTATTATGAGTTAGTGAATGATATTTTTAGCTTTGATCATGATTTTTTCAGATACCTTCTATATATTCTAGATTGTTAATTATTGTGATTGATTACGTTTTATATAGCTTTTACATATGTAATTTATTTGTTTTTCAAAATTCAGTGTCCAAATTCACATATATATATATTGAATATTTGAACATTATATTTCGAATCAAGCCAAACAAATTGAATCAGAGTGAGTATTTGAATGACCTAATACTTTCAACAATATTTTACCATTCAGATGTATATAAGATACATCCAACTGTTGTTTTTTCTTTTTATTACTGCTTTGATTTGCTTTATTTGAGTCGAGAGTCTTTTCCAAGCAGTCCTTCTACCTATATGAAGTAGATGTAAAATATGTGTACACACTATTTTCTTCAGACCCTCCCTTGGTGGGAGATGTATATATATAAGACATCATTTCTTCACCCCTAAGTCGACCTTTTTCAATTTCTAAGCTAGCAATAATCATACACCTTATAACTCAATGACCAAAGTTTCATCATTTTTCTCTAATGTGTTTATGTTTGTTGGTGGAACATTAGTTATAGTCTTGGCTTTGTGGTCTTTCATGAGCCCTAAGTATCCGAGTTTTTCTACCATTAATTTGGACTTCAATTTAGATCAAGAAGGATCAACAAATTTCTATGATGAACCAAATTTGAGCTACACTATAGAGAAGCCAATACAAAATTGGAACGACAAACGAAGACAATGGTTCAATCTTCATCCTTCATTTAAGCTTGAAGGCGAAAAAGAGCGCATGTTAATTGTTTCGGGTTCACAATCCACGCCTTGTAAAAACCCCGTTGGTGATCATTTGTTGCTAAGGTTCTTCAAGAACAAGGTACATATATATATACTCATGTTAAGATGATTAAATTTTATTCACGCATTCTATTTATTTTAGTTCAATAGCTGATAGTGATTGTTTGGTTCACAAACTAAATTATCTCGAGATTATAATTTTAAGAGTAATTTATCCTAACAAAGTTGATGGATAAGATGGACATGGAAGTGCAAGAGGGAAGGGGGAAGGGGGTTGAATTGAATTCTTTTTGTATTTTCTCTTTATGGAAATTGTGAGTAAGTCAATTGTTTAGCTAATGTAAGAACAATTAGATATAACTTACATAAATCAGTGTTAAGATCTTATTACATTATTTTTCTACTCTTTTTTAAATTACAAAAATTCTTTTAAAATGTATGGATTTCAAATACATCACTAGACTTTCGAATACATCACTGGACATCCGGATACATAGGTGAGGGATGTATTAGAGAGTGGATAGGATATCCGGATACATCACTGGACTTCCGGATACATCAGTAGACCAGACATTCAGATACATAGGTGAGGGATGTATCAGAGAGAGGAGGGATGTATCTAAGAGGGGGATTGTGATATATCAACAAGAGGAGAGTAATGTATTCGAGAGGAAATTTTTGAAATTTTTTTAAATGATAGAAAATTTTAAAAATTATGATAAAATTAGATGTGTATTTAAAAAAATTTTCTAATAATTTTAGTTTAGTCCCTTTAAGGAGTTTGAAAAGGTTTAGACAATGGCATGTATATTTTCTTAGACCTTTGATGACTTCTTTTATATGTTTTTTTAAAAATTGATAAAATTTGTGACAGGTAGATTATAGTAGAATACATGGATATGATATATTCTACAATGATGTATTATTGGAACCAAAAATGTTCTTCTTTTGGGCAAAATTGCCAGCTGTTAGAGCAGCAATGGTAGCTCATCCAGAAGCAGAATGGATTTGGTGGGTGGACTCTGATGCTGCCTTTACTGACATGGACTTCGAGTTACCTTTGAAGAAATACAAAAACCATAACTTTGTGGTTTATGGTTGGCCAAAGTTAATCTATGAGAACAAAAGTTGGACAGGTATTTTCTCCATTTCATTTTACTTGGTCTTTATATAAAAAATAAAACATTTTTTACTTATCAATTTTAGCAAATTAAGAGAATTTTTTTTCATACTCTTGTAATAATCATTTAGGGCGTATTTAACTTAGTGATGAAGCTAGAAATTTTATAAAGTGGGTTCGATATATAAAAAGTAAGCACACGAAGAGGTCAAAGGAGCTCAATATCTACTATATATACATAAAAAAATATTTTACTCATGTTTACACGGTATAATTTTCCACCGAAGGTCGTTCGGATGAACCCATTCGACTCTTGCTAGCTTAGCCCTTGGGTGTATTAGTAATTCTGACATTAATAATGTTGATATTGATTATGTTGAAATTATTTAAATTTGACTACTACTACTACTCTATGTAATACGTAGTTATTTAATATTAAGAGTAGTATGATTACGGATAGTAGGAGGGAAAAAAACTCTCTTAATTTATTAAAATTGATAAGTAAAATGAAATATCTATTTTTATATAAGAGTCATGTAAAATGGAACGAATAGAATAAATTGAAATGAAAGAAGTACTTCATCTTTCTCAATTTATACGACTTACTTTTCTTTTTAGTCAACCTAAAGAAGAATTAAATATTTTATATTTAAGAACAGATTAACTTTAATATATTTATTTTATCCTTAATAAAATAATTTCTAGTCACACTAATCATAACTTCTGTATCAAATCAAACTATATCATATAAATTACGACTAATTGATTGTGCTACTTTTATGGACAGGTATCAATGCTGGAGTGTTCTTGATTAGAAATTGTCAGTGGTCAATGGACTTAATAGAAGCTTGGGCAAAAATGGGACCACAATCACCAGAGTACAATAAATGGGGTGAAATCTTAAGAACAACATTCAAGGACAAAAATTTTCCACAATCAGATGACCAATCAGGTCTATCATATTTACTATTAAAAGAAAAAGACAAATGGGGTGACAAAATATACATAGAAAGTGAATATTATTTCCAAGGTTATTGGGTGGATATTATAGAAACACTTGATAATATTACAAACAAATACTTTGAAATAGAGAAAAAAATACCTATTTTAAGGAGGAGACATGCTGAGAAGGTAGTAAGTGAGATTAAGGTTTGGGAAGAGTACTTAATTAAGGATAATTATTCAATTAGGAGACCATTTGTTACACACTTTACTGGTTGTGAACCTTGTAGTGGGGATTATAATCCAATATATTCTTGGGAAACTTGTTATGATGCAATGCAAAAGGCATTAAATTTTGCAGATAATCAAGTGTTGAGGAAGTATGGTTTTCTTCATAACAATTTACTTGATTCTTCCACTGTTTTTCCTTTGCCTTTTGACTTTCCATCCAACATTTGAATTATGGCTAGTTTGAAGTGGGATGGGGTGTGTGTGTGTGTGGGGGGGGGGGGTATTGTGTAAGAAATTGTGTTGATATGGATGATTGTGATTTTGATCATTTGATAAATTAAATGTGATTCTTTTAAACATGAATATCTTTTTTTCCTTACAATTTGTTGATGAATATGCCATAAATTATCCTCAATTAATTAGTATTTATTTGAAATAATTTATTGATTCTCTACACGAGCTAATGATCCAACTTCAAACTGACATAGATGAATCGAATAAGTCCTATCTTAATATATGTCCTTCTTCTGAGATGCCTTCTTACCTGAATTCAATCAACAATAAAAAAAAAATATATGGAATAAAGAGTGAACTGTATAAAAACATGTTCCACAGAGCACCTATTCAATATATTAGAATATAGCGATTGATCTAGTTGAGAGTATAGCACAGGAGAAAGGTAAGACGACCGTCAATGGATAAAAACTTACATAAAAACTCACTTATCTAAATAAGAGTAAAATTGAAAGAAAAAAAAATTAACATCTTCTTAATTACGTGAAACATCACTTATTTTGAATCAAAATAAAAAAATAAAAACATCACTTATTATAAAATGGAGTGAATTTTTTTGAAAAAAGTTCATTTTTAAAGACAATATACTTGATACACTTCAAGTTTGCATTTCTCCCATAGGAACCACACGCACCTACTTATAGCTTGATTGAGATGCTCTAATTCTACCATATTTTCAAGATTAGTTGTCCTTGGGAAATCAAATTCATTGCAACTAAAAGTTCTGTTAGGCCAAGAAGACAATTGTGGAGTGGCAGAACAGCCCATTAGACAACCATAGACAACATTTTTAGAGTAATTATCCCATAGCTTTCTCATGTAAAAATTCTTGACCTTAATAACAACTCTAGTAATTGGTGCTTTGATGCATCTCATTATTTTGTTTTCTTTCTCACCCTTATTCAACTTCATTTTTCCTATGTGAACAACAAAGAAATAATTAAGTTAGAAAGTTAAATGTGTTATAAATATCAATTAGTGGAGTACTACTTATATATTGTTGTAATTTAGTTTGTTGCAACAAATTCTCATGAAAGATGCATGTTGCATAGAAATTTGTTTGATGGTGACACATGATTATAAGAAAGGGGCATGTAAGTGATTAGGCTTATATTGTGTTTTGGAAGTTCTATTCGAAGTAAAGTTCTAGTTCGTGATATATTAGGGCATGACAAATTTTCAATATATATATGACATGAAGGCCATTGAGAACCGCATTTATTGCATAATTATGAAATTCATCATCTTAAGAGCAATAGTCACAGAGCAAAACTGCAGGACTTTGTCTCAACAACACTGGAATCTTGTTTACAAGTTATGTTCGAGTCTGTACTATTTAATATTGAAGTTTGATCAGTTAAAAAGTACTAGAGTTATTAGTCTTTTTGTGTGATGTTTGGATAGTTAAAGGCTAGAGTTATTAGTCTTTATTGAATTTGTAATATGATTATTATAAAGTTGTAATAATTCTGAGCATCGTTAAAGATGTGACCAATGTGAGATTTGTAACAAGAAGAGAGTTTATCTTGTTGGAGACTTGTTAGAACAATTAGTTAATTGTCAAGTTGAGGTACTAGTGTTAGGGGTCGTTTGATAGAGTGTATTAACAAAAAATAATGCATGCATTAGCTTTGTATATTAGTAGTACCTTGTTTGGTACACTTTTTCATGTTACGTATAATTAATGCTAACATTAGTTATACACTCTATTGTGTATTGATGAGTGTATTGCGAATACCATAGATTTCTAGGTATTAGTACTACAAAGGATTTAATACATGCATTTGCATGGTTAAAGACTCAATTACCCTTCAAAACTCCTTTTATATCTTTTCCACCATGATTGTAGAGGATATTTTTGTAAATAAATATTTTAATGCAATGTCTGCTAATTTTAATACACCAAACCAAATTGCCTATGTCTTAATTCTTGTCTTTTTGCTACAATTATTTCAGTAAGTTGTTGTTTGTATTCGTTATTCATTATATCTGTAAAAATTGAATATATTTATTTTCTATTTTGGATATTTTATCTATCAATTGTTCTAATTTATTGTTATTAGTTTTAGTAATATTAAGTTGTTTATATTCTGGGTACAATTTATTTAATTTCTTTCTTATTCTTCTTAATTTTCCACTAGCAATTTTCTTTTTATCCATAGCTTTGATACCATTTTTCGGGAGTGCGAAATTCACCATTTCTGGACTTCATCCATATCTGATTTCCTTAGCTCCCTTGAGTTGGCATAGATCATTAATTGATCTCGGGAATAATAACTCCATATAGTATTTCCATTTAGATAATTGTTAGCTAATTCTTGTATTATAGTTGATAAAACCAAACAATGCATAAGAAATAAGTTGTGTATAATTAATAGGCATAATACATAAACATGACCCTTAACTTGGCGTCAACCGACAACTATGACCTTTAACTTTGGGTGTGCACTAGTATGCACTTAAACTTGTATAAAATTGAACAAATAGACACATTCATCCTACATGGCACCCTACATGAAAATTTTATGTCCTACATGGCGTCCTACATGTATTATGTCATGTAGGACACGTGTGTGTACTTGTTTAATTTTATACAAGTTTAAGTGTCTACTTGTGCATACTCAAAGTTGGAGGGCATAGTTGTCCGTTGAAGCCAAGTTTAGGGTCATGTTTATGTATTATGCCTAATTAATACATGCATAACTAATACATACATAACTAATATATGCATTACTAATGCAAACACTAGTAACACACTCTATTTAACATTATTTATTAAAGTTATAGGATTTAAGAGTTGAGGAGTAAATTTAAATTATTAATCTCAAAGAATTTACATGTATGAAATTTTAGATTCAATCCTTACAATCATTTTTTTTTAAAAAAGAGTTAAATCATCCAAATTCTTCCTCAATCCCAATTTATGTGACACTTTTCAAATTTCAAGATTCAAACAAGCTTATTTTGACCGTAATTTTTTCATATATCTTTTAAATATTTTTAATTTTCAATTATTGTGATATATAATATTTTTTACTTGAATATATAAATTTCATTTAAAAAAATTTGAATATTTCAGGAGCAAATTGTCGATCAAACTTAATCTGTTTAACTCTCGAAAAATGAAAAATGTCACATAAGTTGAGACAAAAAGAGTATTATTTAATCATGAATATCATATCTTAACTATTCATTAATTTATTTATTTATCTAAAATATAATATCACTTCTTTAATATTAAAACCCACATCCATGTTGAGTTAAACTACACATAGCTATTATTGAATGAAAATAATATACAACCAACTCAACAATTGATCTGTTTTTAGTTTTTAATACTCTAATAATTAAATAATTGAGATAAAAAAACTCGTGAAAAAAGTAATAATTTAATTATATATATATATTTTTAAAAAACTATTTAACTCCAAAAATAACGACTACACATGCAGGTACTTCAGAACAACAAAGTTAGTTATGCGTAGTTTGCTTTATTTTTTTATTTTTTCAATTCGACAGCTAACATTTGCACAGTCAATCACAACCGTTAAATTACTCATCGCCGGCGATCTGTAAACTCCGATCACTTCTCCGTGATCTGACTAACAATGTCATGGTTGGCTCGATCAATTGCCAACTCCCTGAATCTCGACGACGACACAAACGACGTCGTTCCACCTCCTAATCGAGATCACTCCACTGACAATCCAAAATCGGAAAATCATCAACAAACAGAAGATTCATCTTCACCGACATCGCCTTCACGTGGCGTTAAAGAGGATCTGTCGGAGCTAACTAAAACACTAACCAGTCAATTTTGGGGAGTCGCGTCATTTCTAGCTCCACCGCCACAATCCGATTCGTATAAGCCTATTGACAACTCCAAATTGGATCCGGATGAGGAGGAATCCGACCCGGCGGCGGGGATCGTAGGTTTGCAGACTGACTTTGCTGAAATCAGTGGGAAGTTCAGGAGCGGAATATCTTTACTGTCGAGTAATATGGCGGTGTCGGAAATTACGAAAATGGCGTCGAATTTACTGCAGTTGGGACCGGAAGAGGAGGAAGAGGGGAAAGGCTTTGATCTGGACAAAGGTGTTGTTGGTGTTACGGAAGAAGTAGTGGCTTTCGTAAGGGACATTGCGATGCATCCTGAAACTTGGTTGGATTTCCCTTTGCCCGAAAATGAAGATGATGAAGGTGATTTTACTTTTTCATTTTCTTTTATTTGTTTACTCTTATTTTGAATTTGTTGAAATGCTTCCAATATGTTATTGATTGTGAGATCATTGGTCTGCTTTGGCTGCATTAGAGTGGGTAAGAGTCACACATTGGTTGGGAAATGAAATTGGTGGTTTGCTTATATGAACCTGCACAATCCTTTCCTTCATGAGCTAGCTTTTGGGTTGAGTTAGGCTCATATGTTATATATTTAGGTTCATTCATGGTTGGGCTCTCGGTTCAAGCCTTGGGTGTGAAGGAGGTGTAAGAGTGGGTTAGAGTCCCACATTGGTTAGAAAATGAACTAGTGATTTGCTTATATGGACTTGAGTAATCCTTTTGGGGTTGAGTTAGGCTCAGATGTTATATGTTTAGAGGCGGCTTTGGTATCATAAGTAATATTACTTTGATATGAGAATAATTCGTCCCAAAAGTAAACTATTTAGATCAATAGTGAATTTGGATAGGTGCAACTCTCCAAGCTGCAACAGATGAACTTCCAAATTGAATAGGAATTTATCTAAAAGAAATCTCTAATAACAGAGTGTAGATGTACTACTTGTAAACAAGAATCTTTATTCACGTGTAAATTGATTAATGAAGGTTTCAGAGGGTTCTGAAACTACTATCTCTATTTTTCTGCTACCTCCCACCAATACAGGTAGTGGGTAAATGGTAATACTGTCCACCAAGGCTTGTGACAAGAAATCATCAAAGTGTTTTGAACTTGAAACTTCATGGTTCTCAATCCACTTCATTGACCACTACGTCACACCGTTGGGTGTCTGAAACTACTATCTCTATTTAAGCAACTGCTATCATGATATCAAATTGCAATCAGTAATTCTGTAGTAGGTAGAGGCAGCAGATTTGTTCTGTGCATAGATTTGGTTTGCCAAAGGAATTATACTATGTACCATAGATCATTATTTGTTGTTGTTCTGTTTGACCGCATGGAAGTAAAAAGTCTGACTGCTGACTATCAGAAAGAATGATTTCCTTCTTGCTTACTGGTATACACAATCTTAGTGTGCTGTTTACATGTATGGAACTTTAAGAACAAAATAAATGGAAGTATATCAAATATTTTTTTTTGGGATGGGGGTATTTACGACGGATTCTGAAATGATGATTAGGCTTTCTTGAGTTAACCATTTAACGTCTTGCTTAATAATGAGTACTTTTTAAAATAAAGTTCAATTTTAGAGGATACATGTACCAGTCATCCTAGTTAAGACTAAACTGAGCACTATAGCAAAGACAGTAAGTTAAAACATGTTTTCTAATGGACCAGTAAGTTCTAAGGTATAAGTGAAATAGTAAGTAATAAACCTTAATATACGAACAAAGCTTCAACCGTCAGGTTAATAGGGTTGTCATATCTGTTTAACAAGGTCATTCCAAGACAATTTAATATACATCAGGACAATGACATGATAGCTCCTCTCTACCTACACAAGGTAGGGGTAAGGCTACGTACACACAAGTGGGATTACACTGGGTAGTGGTTGTTAACAAAGATATGGTAGCAAAATACTTCAAAGCTTTGTTTGGATCAATGCTTCAAAGTTTGTAAGATTCTGTGCTATCCTAAGTCTCTTATACTCCACACTCCACAGGACTAAAGAAAGTAATTGTAATGCGAGCATTATCTTTTGTACGTGCAATCAAACAGTTGAAAGAGTAGGAAATTTTGCCAATTGTTTGTTAAATTGCCTCTCGTTTGTGTTAACAAGTGTTTGATATGGATATAATAACCATATGAGTATGAAATCTTCTTAGCTTTTTAGATTGATATTTGCTGTCACACGACCTGTTAATTTTATGGATGAATAGGTGCCTCGTTGTCAAAATCATAATTGGATCATATTTTATGATCATAAGATTCATCCAAATCATTAGTGGAGTTAAAAAGAGATAGGATCTCATATAGTCACATAGGTTCATTTAGGATTTCAAGTAAGATTGTGCAATCCTTGTCTATGTTGCTCGGACTCTCCAAAACTGCCACCACAACTGTGCCGGATCCTTCAAAATGCACTGTTTTTGGAGGATCCAACATGCACCCAGAAAGCATTTCTAAAGAGTTTGAGCAACATTGGTTCATGTGATCCTATCACGTTTGCTAATTTTATTACTCCTTTTATTATACTTTCTTACCATGCAGCTGTTATACTAACAATTCCAGTTAGAAGTACCTTATGAGTAATTAGCAATTCTACTTTTAAGAATAACACACACATAACAGTATAACACTTCTGTCTAGGTTTTCGCTGGCCTGTATACCTGCACAAGGTAGGGGTGAGGTCGGCGTGCATACTAGTTACTACCCTCCCTAGAGACCCCACTGTGGGGTTACACTGGGTATGTTGTTGTATATTAAAATCTAGTTTGTCCTGACCTAGAAATGGCTTTCCCTTCATCAATTCAAAACTAATATATATTATTCTATTTGTTGTCTTTCAAATTTGATGTGGCATTTTCTCTACCAATTCCTGAATTCGATAACATTTCAAACTATTGTTTTAACGGTTTCTTTAACAATCACTGTACAGACTGATCTCTCTTTATGTTGAATTATTACTTTAGACTTAAGTTTATATCCCGGGACCTCTTTCTAAATTTCCTTTTAAAAAAGACAGAAAAAAAAATGAAACATTTTGATAATAGTGGGATTCACAACTCTTGCTTTCCAAGTCCCCTTCCTTACCATTAAGTTGTCAATTAATTTTGTTAGGAGTTCACGAGTTAATATACATATATATTTAATTAATTTTCCAGTACAAATACAAGATCTACGGAAATGCTCCCACCTAGCTCCACAGGTGATTGCTCGCACCATTTATCTTATGGAATTCCTCTTGATGTAGATTTCTACTTATCTGATGCACAGCAAGAGCATGCATTAGCTGTTGAACAACTTGCCCCCAGATTGCCTGCTTTGAGGATTGAGCTCTGTCCAATTTACATGAATGAAGCGCGTTTTTGGGAGATCTACTTTGTACTTCTTCACCCTCGACTGGATAAGCAAGATGCTAAGCTTTTGTCAACACCACAGGTAACAGTCTCATGTACCCATAATGATTACTCCCATTCTGTTGTCTTGGATGTAATTATTTGCTACTATCTGCTTATATAATTGAAGATACTCCATGTGTCTCATAGCTTTGATTTTTCTGCTGATAACACAAATTGACAACTACATATTTTTTCCTGTAAATGAGTAGATCAACGGGGTCTATGCTAGGGCTGGCTGGTTTTGATTTTTGTATTAAAGCTCAATAATTAAATCTGATTTTTTATGGTGGTTAAAATATTTGTTTGGATTCTTTAGGTTCTGGAATGATCTGTTTCTATATACAAATTGTTGAATATCAAAAGAATTACTGTGTATAATTATTTGTGCTCAGACTCACAACATGTCTAGATTTGTTGATTTTAAGTATCAGAATTGTATGTAGAATATTCTTGAACTTCCCTACTTAATTGAAGGTGGAGTACTTGGAAAATAATTTCTTACCTTAGTGTACTTTAGTGTATTTGGGTACATTGTTAACAGCCAATTCAAGAGGAAGAAGACACTTCTTTAGCTTTGCTGGGGGATTTTGGGGGAGGGATTTGTCCCATTTTTCATGTGTTAGTACTTAATGGGTTGAACCTTACATCTTCACATATTTACTGAAAACTGTGTAGGTCTTTCATCAGAGAGAATTGAACATTCTTGTCATTCCATAGTTCCATCCGAACTCTCTCTCACCCCACCCCACCCCGCAAGGACCCCTCCTACCCATGGAAGTTAGATATTTCATGATTTTACCTTCTCATTATTTGATTACTTTTGCTTTTGGTGAGCCTCCCTGACTTGCCTTTTGCTTCTCGATGCTCTCTGGGAATCCAAAAGCTTATCCAACATAGCTCAGCCTTTGAACTCAGGGGTCCTTTCCCTTCAAATCAAACAGACAAAGAAGGGATTCCCATTGAATTCTTAAGCTTTCACGTTGAAAACTCAATTAATTCATTATGACAGGGATGAACTCAATTCGTAATATGTGCATAAAATTAAAATGCCTATTAAACCAATTATAAGAATACCAGTCACACTATCTATTATCCAAAGAATCCTTCTAGTAGGACTAGCCATTTATCCCAGTTCCCTCCTGATTTCATCGAGTGGTCATGCTGTTCTCTTTCCTTGCATATAAAATTACTCCCTCTTTTCCGTACAAGGATGATGTGAGGAAAGGAAGGCATAAACTCATCCAACAAAAACTAGGGGTGACGATTTTAATTCATGCTGAAGTACAGTGATATGTTGGGCTTTGATAGTAACTGTGTTACGTGGAGTGCAACTTGTCCATTTGACTTGCATCATTCCAGCTTGTATAATAGTTACCTCCTTCCTGTTTTTAGCTATTTTGTGCGTAAACTGATGCTTGGTTTCATCATTTTATGTGAGAATGAGTGATCTTAATCACTAGCATTGCAAATGCTATTTGTATGCAGGTTGTCAAAGCCAGGGCCTCATTGGCACAAGAGTTGCATAAGCGAACTAAGCCAATAGAAGAAGACTGGCCAGAGAAGAGGACTTCTGAATCAAATGACAGAAATAACTCTCGGCCTGAAGAGATTGTCTCAGTGCCGTCCACTGCGCTTTCTACAGATGTGGTTCATGAGATGTCTAGTGTGGAATCGAGCCCTTTTACTGCAGTACCTGTCCCTGCTACCAAGAAGCAGCCTGTCCTTAGTAGTGAAAGCCAAGTTGTTGACAAACCAGTGGTTGAAGGAGGACTCGTTACACATAGTAATGTTGAAAAACAGCCTGTTATTAGCCGTGAAATCCAAATTGTTGACAAACCAGTGGTTGAAGGAGGACTTATTACCCATAGTAGTGTCGAAACGCAGCCTGTGATTAGCAGTGAAATCCAGATTGTTGACAAACCAGTAGTTGAAGGAGGACTTATTACCCATAGTAATGTTGAAAAGCAGTCTGTGATTAGCAGTGAAATCCAAATTATTGACAAACCAGTGGTTGAAGGAGGAGTTGCTACCCATAAGAATGTTGAAAAGCAGCCTGCCATTAGCAGTGAAATCCAAATTGTTGACAAATCTGTGGTTGAAGGAGGACGTGCTACCCATAAGAATGTTGAAAAACCACAATCTGTTTCCACTAGTAAGTTACAAGAGAGTGATGAAGATGATGGTGATGATTGGTTAAAGGAAGAAGGCACAGAATTCGTAGGTGTTAGTAAGACCACCATTCCTATCGACAATGAGGAGGATGTATCATTTAGTGATCTTGAAGAGGACGACATGGACGTGCCTGCAAATGTCTAGAAAGTAAATTACAGTTCTGATAGACTCTCAAGATTGTGTTCAGTAGAGAAAAAGCTCCATCAACTTGTCAAAAATGCCAACACTCTCCACCACGTAATCGTCCATACCGCTGATAGTAAAGAGCCCAGTGACTGGCTGAATGTTGATGAATGATTGAGGTTGCTTGATCCAAAGTAAGATTTTGAATGTAGTTTTTCTTCCACTCATTTCTTTTTATGTTGTGAATAGCTCTTTTTGGTTCTAAACGTTGAACTCTTTCCTCTCTAGTGTAATGATAAACATTAAGTTTGTACATAGAACACGAAATGAAAAATTACTATTTTAAAAAAATTATATTTGGCAGTGGCGAGCCAATGAAGGGGTTCAATTGAATCACCTTCCTTGGAAAATAATTTGGAGGGGCAACTCCCAACCTATCTCTATTTTTTCCTCTAAACTCTATAGTTGAAGGGGTGAATAATTTGGAAAATTACTATTCATTATCTCCATTACACTTTTTTATTATTTTATTATTATTATTTACAGAGTAAATTTTAGGAATAGCAAACATAATAATCATATTAATACTCTATAACTATAGTTTTGATAATTGTGATTCATAGCTATAGTTTGGTTTCCTATGGAGGCCTTGATTTCTATAATTCGCGAACCTTGATTTGTATATTTTTCCGTATCAATTTGTATATACGAACGAACAAGTTTATATAATTCAATTTGTTGGCAGATCGAACAATGAAACTGTATTATGTTTGTTAAATCATTTATATGTTTAGGTGTAATGATATGAACTGATCAGTTCTGTATAGATTCATTTTTATTATGAACAATTGGATGATTCGTATATGGAACGTTTTAGTTTTTTCGAGATTCTATACATATACATTACAAGTTCGTTGTATCTCTGAAAATTGCGTCTGCATTTTTACTTGAATTTGTATATGTAAATGTTCTTTGTGCTATACTTTTTCATTTTTATTATGAACAATTGGATGATTCGTTTATGGAATGTTTTAGTCTTTTCTTGATTTGTATACATGTACATTACAGGTTCGTTTGTATCCCTGAAAACGTTTTAATTTTTCTAGATTTGTATACCTATACATTACAGGTTCATTTGTGTCTCTGAAAATTACGTTTGTATATTTACGTGAACTTGTATACCAATCATTACTTTCTTATCCATTGGCATCATCAATTGAAAAAAATATTTTGAGAGGAAGAGCCTACAAACCTTAGAAATACAGAATTCGGATAGTTCGTGTTTCACCACAGCTCTTTTGAGCAATGCAACGATTTCGAAGGGCGGATCCACGTTGAGCGACGGGGTGTCAAGCCACGCTCCTTCGTCGAATGGCGTATTGGTTCATTGTTTGGTTATAATTGTCTAATGGTGTGGTGGTTCATTGTTTGGTTATAGTGTTGAAGTTGCGGGTTCAAACCTCATTGTAAGCTTATTTTTGTAAAATATAATAAATTGAGCTTGATGTCGCAAGTTCAAACCTCATTTAAGCTTATTTTTGCAAAATATAACATACTCATTCTAAAAATGTGGTTAAGTAGTATCGAACTCAAGATCTCTTCTAGCTTAAAACTAATTCAAATGAATGAGTTAAAGATGTAATTTATTGACAAGTGCGATAGTTAAATTTTTAACTTGCCTTCTATAAATATCGACACATTGAAGTTTTTGTGTACGCCACTGACGATTCCTTCCGATCATTATGAGTAGGTCAATGGTGAAAGAATCGGACGAGAATTTTTTTGGGCTAGTCACTTAAAAATTCTAGGTTAGGTCAGTCTGAGACAGAATTCAAGCAAGCTAAGGTCTAGGATAATTCGGGAATGCTTGGGGTGGTATGTCTAAGCGTGGATTGTAATTCCTACTAGCTAAGACATTAAGGAATACGTATGTCCTTTCATAATCAAATCGAAGATGTATTTCGAAATGGAGACTTTGGGGAGAATCTATGAGTCTATCTCTGTTCAAGCCGCTATAGTGGGTGTCATGTCGCTATAGCGGGATGAAGTAATTTCCTCTATAGCGGGTGGACCGCTATGGCGACGCCGCTATAGTGCGTCGGGCCACTGTAGCGGGGTTAGTCGGGGTTTTGTGCAAAAAAGTTTTTAAAACCTTTTATTTTCTATAACTTCGTTCTTGAAACTGGGGAGACCGATTTAGGGTAATTTCTTTCAATTTTTCCATCAATCTCTTCGGTTAAGGTAAGTGAATTACTTCCTCAACTTGTATTTTAATTCTTAAGTCTTAGAATCTAGAGTGTTACTCTTGGTACTAGTATGAAAGGACCAGGATAGTAGATTGGTTAATCAAATTAAGGGTGATTTTGTATTTAAGAATCTCTATGTGATAGAAGGGTTTGGTTTGATTATGATCTTCAATGAGAGCAACATCACAGGTAGGCTTGAGAAACCTAGGGTTACATCAAAAGGATAGGTTCAAGAAAATATTAAGCACTTAAAAAATATTTATAAAAGATAGTTAACCAGAAAGTTTAATTAAGAACATTTATTTGATTTACTTAAGATATTTTGAAGTTGTTTGTAAATTCATCTTATGGAAAGGAACTCTTTTAACATTTCTTTAAAGAGATCAAGTATTTTAATTTGAAAATAACTTTAAACATGTATATAGAAACTTTAAGCAAAAAAAAAGAGTTTAAACATGTATATAGAAAGGAATAGGGAAAATTAAGCGAAATGGAAAACAACTAGAGTATATTATGTAATATAACTATAGTTTTGATTATTTTTAATTTGTGCTTACAATTTCGCGAAATTTTGCTACTTGGTTTCCTAATTGTATAAATTCAGAATTTGTATAATTCGGTTTCTGATTGTATAAATAATGAATTATATATGCTTACTCGAGCTATTTGTATATGATTTATGAAAAATTCATAATAAACTACCTATTTTGCAAATTGGCATGCGAAATGTACAAACAAAGTTCTGAAAAATTCATAAATGTATAAATACAAAATTTGTATATACTTACACTATTTGTATATTCGCAAACGAAATGTGCAAACTGCAACCTCTATTTCTATATACTTATCCTGTTAGTATATTTGCAAGCGAAATATACAAACCGCAGCCTGCCAGCCTCCATAGCAAACAAAATTATAACTATGAAACGCAACTACCAAAATTATAACTATAGAACCTTATTATATCTATTATCTTTGTTATTTTTAAAAAAATTTCTCAAAGGAACATTCGATAAATAATAAATTAAAGCAAACTCTTAAAAATTCATCTAAGTTAGATAAAAATGATAAAATTAAGAATAATAGTAATAGCATCAAGAAGTTAAAGATTAGAAGTAAAATAAATCTAAACTTTGGGCTATTGGCCCAAATTCCTCGCCATTGCCTTACTTAGGGGTGTTCACGGTTTGGATAAAAACCGATTCAAACCGAAAAACTGAATCAAACCGATTAAATAAACTGATTTTTATTTGGGTTAGGTGTGGTTCGGTTTTAGATTTTTAAAAACCGATAGTATATGGGTTGGTTATGATTTTGTTCGAAAAAAACCGAAGAAATAACCGAACCGAACCGACAAATTATATACATATATATTATTAATATACATACATAATATATTATTTTTATAAACAATTTTAAAGATCTTATATGTGTTTTCATCAAAATTATTTATAATTTACTTATGAAGGAAAAAATGTCCAAGGTGAGAATATTTATCTTATTGGTTTTATGTATATTAGTGTCTATGACAATTCTTTATAAGATTGAAAATATCACTTTCTCTTTCTTCTAAGCCAAAATAATGAATTTTGAAGCTTTAGTAAGAGTAAATTCAATGATTGAAAGTTATGTAATGTCAGTCATTCTAACTATTTTCATTTTAAATGGATTGTTGTCACTTTTTTCATGTTTTGAATTAATTATTTTTTTTATTTTTGTCTATGGTTAATAACCGAATAACCAAACCAAACCGAACCAAAACCGATAACAACCAAACCGATAAATATATACTATATTTGGTTTTGATAATTTTAAAACCGATTAAGTTGGTTTGGTTTTGATTTTGACCAATAACCGATCCAAACCGACCCATGAACACCTCTAGCCTTACTTAGACTTTTAACTTTAAAGTCCAAAAAATCCATTCTTTCCCCTTTAGGGTTGCTGCTGTTGTAGATCACTTGGGCTTTGGCCAGATTAATACAAAACAATACAAATTTCACTAATTTAAGAGTAAATTATTCTTCTTTATATAAGTTTTTAATATTGTGAACTTATCAAAATTTGGACTTTAGATACCTGTATGAAAAAATTACTTGTATTGGTACTTTTTAATAAATAATTATTGGTTTTAGCGATACTTTTTATTTATTATCATTTATAGCAATATATGACAATATCATGTTAAATCTGCAATACGTATTAAAAGTGAATTATGTATGCAATATATATGTATTTTAACTGTTTTTTTTTAAATATATTATGCTTGTTTAGTAAGAAATTGACACATTGAATTATAAGTGTATTAAAATGTGTGATAAATGTATTATTCATCAATAAAACGTGTATATATGTGAATAATAAATTGTTCTTTGTAATATGAATAAAAACTGTATTATAAATGTATTAAAAGTGAATCAAGTGAACAAAAAATGCTATTGCTATAAATGGTAAATATTTTCTTAATATAATATATTTATGTAAGTTTCCCCTGATGCATTTGGGGTGTCTACATGTATGTTAGATACATGAGTTAAAACTAGGTCAAATTTACTCCAGATACATTATATCCAAGTGAATTCTCATGTATTTAACTCTTTCACTTGCCTCTATCTCGCTCACCTCTCTCCCTATCTCGCTCGCTTTTCTCGCTTTGTATCTGTATTTCAAAATATATCGCCCTCCCCTCTCTCCTTCTTTTGCTTGTCTCTTTTCCTATTTCAATGTATCTGGTTGTAAAAATACACGTATCTAAATATATCTGATATATTTAGGTAATTATTGAGATTCTAAACTCCAAACAATAACTATTTCAAACATAGACTAATTATTTTGAAAAAAAATAATACTTATATCGACTAATTTGTGAATTAATTGGGTTAAAGAAAAAAAATAAACACATTAATTAATTCACACTTTTTTGGGGTGGGAGTGGGGGTGGGTACTGAAATGATTTTTTCAAAAAAAACATTCAATATTTATGAAAAAATATATACCATATACATCATGATATATAAATGTATATTTATTTATAAAATGACAAAATTGACTTGAAAATGTTTTTGATTAATTATTTTTCTATTGTTTATTATTTTTTCAAACAAAATATTCAATATTTATGAAAAAATATATACCATATACGTCATGATATATAAATATATATTTATTTATAAAATGACAAAATTGACTTGAAAATATTTTTTGATTAATTATTTTTCTATTGTTTATAATTGAAGAAGCTCAAATAAATTAATCAAAATTATGGAGGGCCAAAATTTCGTGTCAATATAAGACTTGATCCATAAATTTATATCTTACGAAATAATTTGAAGAGATTGTCCGTTTCAGGTAAAAAAAATTATATCAAAGACTAGCTAGTTACTACGTTTCTTGATTTATTGGACCAATAAATATTTATAAAATTTGTGTATTTGAAATCTTAATAATAGCATATAATTTTAAAGATTTATTAATAAAAGAAATATTGAGATATGTAATTGATTAAAGGTAAAATTGTATATAATAGCAAACTATTAATTTAAATTAAATGCTATAAATATAGTTTGATTTAATTGTACCTCATAGCAAACAGTTGCTATTTCACCTCTCTCCTGGTGAATCTCGCTCGCCACTCTCGTTCTCTCCCTCGCCTCTCTCGTTTTTTATACAAACGCAAGTGTATAAAGGGCGTTTGTGTTTGTATAAAGCGAGAGAAAATTGTATATATACATATATTTTTGTTCCCCTCTCCCAGATCTCGCACTCTCACTCGCCTCTCTCACTTTATACAAAAAACGCAAATTGTATAAAATGTGTTTGTGTTTATATTAAGCCAGAGAAAATTGTATATATACATATATTTTCGTTGCCCTCTCTCCCCTCTCCCAGATCTTGCTCGCCACTCTCCCAGATCTCGCTTTATACAAAAACGCAAATGTATAAAATGCATGAAAATTGTATATATACATATATTTTCGTTTCCCTCTCTCCCCTCTCTTAGATCTCGCTCGCCACTCTCCCAGATCTCGCTCGTTCACTCGCCTCTCTCACTTTATACAATTGATCTTTTTGTATATGTATATCAAAGCAGATTATACAACTGCTTTATTTTGTATATGTTTAGCGAAATATACATATTTATGTTTGCTATGGAGTGCAATTATGCAAACTTTGCTATAACATACAAATATGAATTTTATGTTTGCTATATGTGAAAGTTGCTCTTGATTAAAACAGTGTCTAAAGGTATTTTGATACTTTGTTTATAAACTATGGTTGACTCATTCAATTAGATTATATAAGAGATAATTTTTTTTGATAGTTTTCACAAAATTTTAAATTTTCATTTTTATAAGAAAAATACAATTTAAGAAATTTAAATTGTATATCCAAATATAATTTCAAATTATAAATTTGTATTCAAGTGTCTGGACAGACCTAAGTTTCGACCAACACTTCAAAATTTTGATATTATAAAATTGCTATTTCCAGTAAAATTTGCATATGTTTATATAATATCACACGTTGTGATTTTCAAAAGTGAATTGATTGAATCTCATTAGTTAACAAAAAAAATAAAATAGGGGTAATAATTAAAATGATGCTTATATTATAATCAAATTTGCAGTAACAAAATCATATTTTACGGGCTATATGACCCTTTTAGATATTCTTTTTAAAGTGCTTTTTTAATATATATATATATATATATATATATTTATTTATTTATTTATTTATCAGGTAAGCTGGATAACAAATCAAAATTTTGTTACTTCGTTTGTACACACGCATTGATTAAAAAGCAAAAAAAGAAAATATAAATCTGAT
>NC_064287.1:38688813-38694515 GCF_019186545.1 Solanum stenotomum
AACTTTGGACGTTGCAATCTTCTTTGTATAAGTGTTTAAATCTGCGGTAGCTGTAGAAGTACCAGTAGAAGAGGAAAACTTTCCTATTGGAAAAAAACGTTTTTAGCACTTTATGTAATGAAAATTATAAAATACTTCAGCAAGGTTTTGCATCAAAAGGAATCGATGTAAAAGCTATCAATTCTTGATGGTGAGGTGGGAAAAAATGTTTTCGCTTAATCTACGGAGCGCATGCTTTTCCCCAGATTTTTGAACTACACGCTTTCCTTTTTCTGATCTTCTATTTGCATGTGATTGTTCCTGACCTGTTAAGTTTTTCAATTGCAGGAAAGGAAATGGGTAGCTATTACTGGCATGGAAGAGATACTGCAACGACCCGTGAACTAAATCCTAAGGTTTTGATCTAAAATATGTCTATGCTGAAAACTTCTCTACTGATGTACTTTTCTTTCCTTTTTTCTTGAAAGCTGATAGGTAATATCATTTCATGGGTAATTTTTAGTCTCCTCTCGTCAAATACAATTTCTGAAATCTTGGAGGACCTATATTAGATCCCTAATCACTCAATAACAAAACCTTGTTTTTCTTTTTGTAATTATTATTTATGTGGACCAATAAATGAGATGTGTAGAGAATAAGCTAGAGAAGAAGTAACAAATTTGGCAAAGCATGACAGACATGTCCTTCAGCCCTGCAATATTTATATTATGCAGACCCTATTTACAATGATCTAGTTAGATTGTAAATCACTTAACTTCACATGTTTCTAGATAGTAGATAGCCAAATAGAGATAGCTATAGGGATACCACATTGAGAAATGTAAATAATGTATGCGCTTTTAACCTATAAAAGGATATATGCAGAAGACATCTTCTCTTGTTTCTCTCAGTTCTCTCTTCCTTGTTTATTTCTCACATGGGATCAAAGCATTTACAATCTTTGTGAAAAATATGAGTAGTTTCTGCCTCTGGTGGGAGGCCTTATGCTGCCTGTATGAACTGAGTTTTCCATTCTTTCACAATTAGTATCGTCTCTTGTCACAACCAGTTCTCTCTATCTGTTCTATGGACTTGAAGAAGATTACTCACAATCAGAACCAGTTGTCATAGTGAATCGCAAGAATTTGAGGCTTTCGGGGAATTTTAGGGGAAAAACTGGACATAATGAGGAGGAAGTCAGAAATCTTGTTATTTCAATCGGAAGAGTAAGTTAGTGAAGATTTCAAGAAGAAGAAAAAGCGTCTTTGTATTTCTTGATGAATATACAACTCATGAGAAAAGGTACTTATGCGATGAGTCCTAAGACTAATTAAGGAGAGACAATATCACAAAAATATGAGTAGCTTCTGCCTCTGGTGGGAGGCCTTGCGCTGCCTGCATGAATGGAGTTTTCCATTCTTTCACAATTACTATCGTCTCTTTTCACAACCAGTTCTCTCTATCTATTCTATTGACTTGAAGAAGATTACTCACAATCAGAACCCGATGGCATAATGAATCGCAAGAATTTGAGGCTTTTGGTGAATTTTAGGGAAAAACTGGACATAACGAGGAGGAAGTCAGAAATCTATTATTTCAATCGGAAGAGTAAGTTAGTGAAGATTTCAAGAAGAAGAAAAAGCTCTTTTGTATTTCTTGAGGAATATACAACTCATGAGAATGGGTACTGGGTACTTATAGAATGAGTCCTAAGATTAAATAAGGAGAGACAACATCACATAATCAATTTCAATCCATTACATTCAATACAAATTACAATATCATTCTCCTCCTGTAATTAAGCTATCAAATCAATCAACACTCCCCCTCAAGTTGGTGCAAAGATGTCGCACATGCCCAACTTGCAAACCAGTGTATGAAAAGTCTGTTTGTTGAGGCCTTTGGTAAACACATTTGCTAGTTGCTTTTCTGCTGACACATGGACCAAACTCAGGATACCATTCGTAACTTTTTCTTTGATGAAGCGTCGATCAATTTCAATATGCTTTGTTCGGTCATGTTGGACTGGATTTAGAGCTATAATGATTGCAGTCTTGTTGTCACAATACAAGGAAAGTTCCCTTTTCCAGACAGTCTCAATTCCTAGTAGCTTTTGTAATCACAAAAGTTCACAAACACCTTGGTCCATAGCTCTATAGTCTGCCCTCCACACTTGATCTAGCAACTACACTTTGCTTTGTGCTTCTTCAAGTAACCAGGTTTCCTCCTACAATTGTATAGTAACCAGATGTAGATCTTCTGTCATATAGAGATCTAGCCCAATCCGCATCTGTAAAGGCTTTTATTTGGAGAAATATAGACCTTTCCCTGGAGACGACTTCAGATACCGCAAAATGTGAAAGACAACTTGCATATGAGGATCTCGGGGATCATGCATGAACTAACTTACCATACTAACTGAATAGGCTATGTCTAGTCCAATATGAGAGAGATAAATGAGTCTTCCAACCAGCCTATGATATATCTCCTTATAAACCGAATCCAACTCTACTCTGTAATTTGTGGTTACTTTCAATGGATGATTCTGTTGGTTTGCGACCTGTCATGCCAGTTTCTTTCAAGAGGTCAAGAATATACTTCCTTTGAGAAATAAAGATTCCTCTTTTTGATTTAGTAACCTCGATTCCCAAGAAGTATTGCAGTTTTCCAAGATCCTTGATCTCGAATTCTTGTGCCAACAACTTCTTCAATCGGGTTATCTCCTCTTTGTCATCTCCTGTCATTACTATGTTATCAACATAAACTACGACAAGATTGTGTTTACCTTTGATGTCTAATGAAGAGGGTTAATCAACATTGCTTTGCAGAATATGTCAAACCAAGCTCTAGGAGATTGCTTCTTTCCGTTACAAGGCTTTCGAGGGTGCATAGTATTTAGAGCCATGCCATCACAAGGAAATTATTAGAATTCACGGACGGTATCTGCCAGAACTTAGATGGGAAGTGTCAGAATAGTCCTGCGACCCGAGATCTGGAAATATTTTTTGGGAGAAGTCACCGGGAAGTTGTAGATCTGGCCGGAAAGCTAGCTGCCGCGCCAGGACCCTAATTTTGAGATCGGGAAAAATAAAAAACTGGTAGGGATAGGCTCGGAATGTTCCAGTGACCCCAACAGGAAAAAAAATCCAAAAGGAACTGACCAGAAGGGGATTGTGTTGCGGACAACCAACCAAGAGAGAGAAAACTTGACCTCTTCGGTAAAAACGTAACCCTTGTGCTGCACGGTAGATAACTCATCTCAGAAAGACATCAATGGCTCTGATACCATGAAGATTTCAAGAAGAAGAAAAAACTTCTTTGTATTTCTTGATGAATATACAATCCATGAGAATGGGTACTTGTACAATGAGTCGTAAGACTAAATAAGGAAAAACAATATCACACGATCAATTACATTCAATATAAAATCATTCTACTCCTATAATTAAGCTATCCGTGTAAATCAACAATTAAGGAAGAGGCTGTACTTACACAAGAGAATCTTATGAAGAGGGGAATACAAATGTGCCCAAGATGCTGTTTTTGTGAGCAGGTTGCAGAGACAATTAATCATCTGTTCTTACATTGTAAAGTGGCTGGCCAGCTGTGGAATTTGTTTACTAGCTTCAGAGGTATAAGTTGGACTGTTCCAGGGAGAACAGGACAGGCTCTAGAAAGCTGGAATATGGAGGGCAGTGGCAGCACAGACAAGAGTAGATGGAAAATTGTCCCAGCTGTTATTTGGTGGACCATATGGAAAGAAAGGAATTCTAGGAATTTTGATAACAAGAGCAGCCCTCTGCACAAGATTAAAATGAACTGCATTATCACTTTTTGCTATTGGTGTAGTTCAGAGTATATAGATGACCCTGTGGCTATTGTAGACATTCTAGGGTCCTTATAAAGATGAAAGGAGGATCTAGGGATAGCTTCTCTTTTTTCTTCTTTTCTTTTCTTTATCTTTTGTTTATGCCCGACACACATGTGTGGAGGGACGATATGATGTAAATTTTGGATACCAGCTTTGAGCTGATGATTGATATACAAATGTTACCTTTATCAAAAAAAAAAACAATAAGGAAGAAGCAACCGAAATGAAAGAGCACCCAAAGGCTGGGTGACTCTGTTAAATTATGATAGTAGAAACATCAAGGAGAATTTAGGGCAACTCTTAATCACAGGACTTGTTAAGGGTTTGGTCTAGAAATTAGGAGTAGTATCTGCCTTTATGAACGGGAGACTCTTTTCTTGTCTAGGTTCTTTTTCCTTTTCGGTAAGATATACTCATTTTGTAAGGGTTGCATCCAGGGATGCTCTTATTTATTAAATAATAATATACCTAACAAAAAATGAGCTAGACATTCTTCCGGAGCATGAACAAAATTAAGCATACGATAGAACAAATAAAGGATCAGTGTAAAGATAATGGCATAAAGAACAAGTAACATGTTAAATGGAATGTTTCATCTCCCTAAGTCATTCCTGCAGCTGATATACTTTGCTTCATGCATGAATTGACCATAGAACCTACCATTTTTGGCTTCTACAGACCTTATCTTCTGGACTGGATGATTATCCACGTGCATCTCATCCAAGTGAAGATGAACGTCACGTGGATCTTAGATGCTGGATGCATCTTGCAGCAGATTCCATGCACTCAATAGCAGAGCTTCTGAAGATGGATAAAGATATCAAAAAGGTATAGTAAATACACAAGTTTCTTAAAGCATCATTGTCTTGCAAAATTTGCTGAGTCCTGCAATAACTCTTGCAGGAGTATAGTTCAACTGCAAAGCTTCTCTCAGATTTTGAACTTCTTAACAAGGTACAATATCTTCTAATTTCTAAGCATTCTTATTTCTGATGGTATAAGGTTCTCTTAGTTGGCTGTAGCACCATCTGGAAGGGTTTTATTATTGACTTGTAACTGTATAGTAACAGGGTAACTGCTGCACCTGTTAAAGTGTCTGTAACACTTATTGGATAGTAAAATTTATCTCAAATGTTCTTCTAATGTTTCAGATGCACTTAGACACTGCAAATGGAGCTTATTGTGATTATGGAAATCATACAGAGAAGGTATGTGGTTTATCATATTAACATGTCTGACCATCGTCTGGGGGCAGAGTATGCATAGTTTATTGTAAATGATGATTGGTGAAGATTTTATTCGTGCTTGCTACATTCCAGACATGATCAGGTTCGTCATGGTCTTATCCATGATTAGTTCATTGATAGTATTGTCTGATGTATTTGAGTGCTGTTTTACCTTACTTGGCACATTGCACTTCAGAAAACCTAGGTGGGTTTTATCAGGCGAACAGTGAATCCCAAGGTAAAGAGATATGCATGTAAATTTCTGTAACCTATATGAATGAATCTATCAATCAACTTTGTTCCCTATACCCAAATTGAGGAAACCTGATCTAGAAGCATTCTTTTAACCTCATAGTGCAAATCAAAATAATTATCTTTAAGCATCTCAAGCTTAAATTCAAAGGAGCCCGTAATAAATGTTTCTGGAGGAGAACATAAATCGAGTCTTTTTTCTTACAAGCAAAAGTGAACTAATAAGAAACCTACTTGAGTCCTTAATGACAATTTTAAGTTGGAAAGGACCAAGTAATATTGATGTTCCAATAGGTTTCAACACAGTGTTTCCTGATTTTCAAAAATATACGTTAATTCATCCATTTAAGATATTTCTCACAATCTTAACCCCC